>NW_007380414.1:3604-24527 GCF_000475195.1 Diaphorina citri | reverse complement strand
TAGCTAAGGATATCTCTTACAAGGGAAGGAGTAGAGCTTACAGAACTGTAAGCTCAAAAACCACAATAATAAAGAATAAGAAACGGAGGAGAGAGCTTACTCAGATTACTGTGAGCTCACAAAACCACACAAACGTAACACCTTGGACTTTCACAAAGAATGATAAGGTGTGGTCTTACCTCGTACGTAGAAGATACGTAAAGATTGAAGTTCTCTTAAAAGGAGCCCTAAAAAGACTACAAAGGCTTCCTCAACCTTTCAAAAACCTTTCGTACAACAACCAGACAAAAGTAGTACGTAGAAGATTTGTAAAGATTGAAGTTCTCTTAAAAGGAACCCTAAAAAGACTACAAAGGCTTCCTCAACCTTTCAAAAACCTTTCGTACACCAACCAGACAAAAGTACCACATTTTGTCCTTCCCGCGACCTGTGAGTTTTGGAGAGCAGCGGAAATTTCATTTTACTTTCATATTTGAAGAAAGAAGCAAAGGATCAGACGAATATGTAGGACAAAGGCTGGAGGAGGGAGAAGAGGAGTAGCAGGAGGAGGAGAAGAAGAAGGAGGAGGAGAAGAAGACAAAGATAGGAGGAGAAAAAAATAAGAACGAGAAGTGTAGAAAAGTAGAAAGTCGAGGAGAAGAGAGAGGAGGACAAGGAGCGAGAGGACAGGTGGAATAGGAAGAGAAAAATAAGAAAAGGAAGAAGGGGTGTAAAGAGGAGGAAGAAGAGGACGAGATGAGCAACAACGAAAAAAGGAATAAGGGAAAAATATAATAACTCCCGTCTTTGGTCAATAAGAGAAAAAGTAAAAAGGATATGTGAGATAAAAAATTGCAGAAAGAGAAGTAACGAAGTAAGGAGAAAAAAGAAGAATGGAAAGAAAAGAAAAATTTGGATAAGCAGGAGAAGAAGAACAAGGTAAAAACAAGAAAAATGGAAGTAAAAGAGCAAGAAAAATAAAAGAAGAAAAAGAAATAGAAGGAAGGACTTAAGGACAAGAGAACTTTTTTGAGAAATTCATCAGCGGTGTGTGTCAGAATAAATTTTGGGAACTTTGGGAACTTGTGTGTACGCCATAACGCTTTTCTTTTCACGTAGGTAGGTATACTTGTTTTCACGAGAAGAAAAAGGAAACGAAGTAGAGAGAGAAAAAAAAAAAAAAAAAAAATACAAGGTCATAAGGTCACATGAAATTTGAGATCGACCCAGTTCGATAGGCGCTCAAAATATTCAAACAATACAAGTTTTCCTCTGATACGGCAGAGTTCAAACTGTTTTCCTATATTTCATTTCAGCAAAAAATAGACGACAAAACTGTAAAAAAAGCGATAGGAAATAAGTATTCCTCTGAGAATACTAGATCCCAACCTCCCCTAAATTTGGAACCCTCTGCTTCTTGGCCTATTTGTCTCTTGCCTCTTTCTCTCTTTTTCCTCTCTTCTCACTCCTATCAGTCCTATATCTCTCTCTTTCCTCATTATGTGTCTCTCTCTCTCTCTCCCTCCTATATCTCTTTTCTGTCCCTCTCCTATCTTTACTCTTTATCTCTTCTCCTTACTCTTTTTCTCTCTCCCTCCCTCTCTTCTCTTCCAATATGTACAGCTTTTACAAGCTTTTCCTATTTTTCTATCTCTCTCTCTCTTTTCTGACTCCTCTTTTTTCTCAGCCTCCTTTTCTCTCTCTCTCCCTCTCTCGCCTATTCGTGTCGAGAGAGGGAGGGTGGGAAAGAGAATGATTGTTGAACTTGAACTGTCAGAGAGAGTAAGTGTAAAAAATATAAAAAGAAGATGAAGAATAAGGAGAAAAGGAGGAAGAAGAAGAAGACAACGAAGAAGGAGAAAAAAAAGAGAATGAAAAAAATAATAAAAAAAAGATTTGTCCTTAAAAAAAGATTTAATATTTGTTCACTCTCTCGTTTACAGTTTGGAAAAGGGTTGACACCTTTTTAGATAGCCTGGAATTCCTGACGGCACCTGAAACTGGCACTATTGGGACATCCAAACATTCCTATAGCTTTCCCCACCTTCTTACATTGGAGAGGTTTGGTAGAGGGAACTGGTGTATCTACGGAGATCTGTGTTATCTTTTATGTGTTGCACATTGCATAACTCAATTTGTTTTCAGGCATTCATAAAAAAAATGTTCCTCTAACAATAGCTAGGTATTTTCCATTAATGGAGGAAACTGTAACTGAAAGTGTCAAGGTCGTCGTGAAGAAAGCGGAGAGATAAGAAGGATTGGAGAAAGCCAGCTGTTCCGAGAACGAACTTTATCTGTTTAGGATAAAATCCGCCCCGGGTGGGAATCGAACCCTAGATCGCTACCCTTCCAAGCGAACTAGACTGGCCCTTTATCTTCTTTTTCTGGAGATGACGAAAAATTCCATTATTATTGAATAGCTACCTACATTTCATCTGCTTTGTACAGTAAAAAAAAAAAAATACAGAGATACTAAAAGAGAGAAAAAAAACTGAACTAAAAGAGAGACTGGAGAGAGAGAAAAAAGAGATACGAGTAACCTACACAGTTTCAAATGAACCATGATGTACCCTCAGGATTTCACAACGAGGAGGGACAACGATAACATTCACCTAAAAAAAGGGACATCATATAAAAAAGGGAGAAAAACAATTACCTCAGTATTTTCTCCCACGGCTTCCTCTATTTTTCCCTTCATCTATTTTTCCCATTCAAAATTGTCTTTTATTTCGGGAGGGTAAGACCATAGCAGTTACAGTTCCCTCTGTCAAACCTCTTAAAAAAAAAAAATCGAAATTGTCGTTATAATTATGTATGTGTTTTTCTATCTCTTGCACTGTGATCAGAGCTAGTGGATGTTGATATGACATTGGATGGTGTGCGGGAAGAGGAAGAAGGGAGAGGAAGGAACAAAGTAATAACACTAATAACACATGGATAGAGATAAGGGGAAGACGGGAAGGAAGGGGAGGGAGAGAGAGCGAGAGAGAGGGGGAGGGAGAGAGAGAGAGCGCGCAAAAGAGATACAAGGAAAGGTTAAAAGCTTTTTCTAGTTCTAGTTGAGAGACGTAGGTAAGAGTTAAAAGTTACTAGTTGTTGGTTATTTGTATTGAAGAAGAGGAGAAGAAGAAGAAGAGAAGAAGAAGAAGAGGAGAAGAAGAAAAAGAAGGAGGAAAAGGTGAAGGAAGAGAGGATGAGGAGGAACAGTCTAGTTCTAGTTGAGAGACGTAGGTAAGAGTTAAAAGTTACTAGTTGTTGGTTGTTTGTATTGAAGAAGAGGAGAAGAAGAAGAAGAGAAGAAGAAGAAGAGAAGAAGAAGAGGAGAAGAAGAAGAAAAAGGAGGAGGAAAAGGTGAAGGAAGAGAGGATGAGGAGGAACACGAGGAGAGGAAGAAGGAGGAGATGAAAAAGAAGAAGGAATAGGAGGATCAGGAGGAAGAGAAGATAAATGAGAGAGATGAAGAAGAAAAAGAAGAAGAAGAGGAAGAGATGAGTTGTAGAAAGAGATAATCAGAGCATGCAGATGTGTTGGAGAGAAAGATAAACGAGGAGAGGAAGAAGGAGGAGAAGAAAAAGAAAAAGGAATAGGAGGATCAGGAGGAAGAGAAGATAAATGAGAGAGATGAAGAAGAAAAGAGGAAGAAGGAGGAGAAGAAAAAGAAAAAGGAATAGGAGGATCAGGAGGAAGAGAAGATAAATGAGAGAGATGAAGAAGAAGAAGAGATGAGTTGTAGAAAGAGATAATCAGAGCATGCAGATGTGTTGGAGAGAAAGATAAAAGAACGAAAAGAGCAGGAGGTACAAGGAGAGAGAGAGAGGGAGAGATGAAGAAGATATCAGTAGATGATGGCGTGGGATAGGGAGAGAGAGAGAGGGAGGGAGAGAGATGATATAATGGAAACAAAGGTAAATATAAATAGACATGATAGGCGTGAACAAACTAAGGGAGAGAGAAATAGAGAAGAGGGAGGGAAAGGAAAAGAAACAGAGACAGATATAGAGAGAAGGATAGAGAGAGAGAGAAGGGAGAGCGAGAGAGATATTAGATTCAAAGAGGTGAATTATGTTTTCTGTTGGATTTTTAATGAAACTCTCTGTCTCTCTCACACTCATTAATTATAGTGTGTGGAGAGAGAGAAGGCAACATCTTTCTAAATGGAGAGAAATTGCGAGCAAAGAAATGGAGAGAGAACGAGAGAGGGAGGGAGAGAGAGAGAAAGTAGAAAGTTAGCTTAAGCTTCCGTCTTATTAGCTTAGAAAGATTCCGAAAGGGTTATTATTACATGTATGGGGTGTGTTAGTAGAATTTATGCTTATTACCTACTTAGCCTAGATATCAAGTGACTAATTTATGCTTATTAGCTTATTAGTCTTATTACTTAGACTACCTACTTAGTGAGTAATGTAATATAATAAGAATAAGGTAAAATATTACTCTCTTGAGCATAATTGTGCAAACTTTACCAGGACATAAAATAGATAGGTTAAGTATGATAAATTGTTGTACAGTGACAGAAAAATAAGTCCCTAAATAACTCGTACGTCCCCAGATTCCAGATTAAGTTTGGTACCTATAGGTTTCTAGTAGCTTAGTACCCAATTTTTTTTATTAGCTTGAGTAAGTATATGTATTGAAACGATTATATTTAGGTACCTATTTTGGTTGTTGACTGATGCCTAAAGCGCCTTCTACATAATATGTTCAGCCCGTAAAGCCTGGTATTTAGTTATATCTTCCGTCTTATTAGCTTAGAAAGATTCCGAAAGGGTTATTATTACATGTATGGGGTGTGTTAGTAGAATTTATGCTTATTACCTACTTAGACTAGATATCAAGTGACTAATTTATGCTTATTAGCTTATTAGTCTTATTACTTAGACTAGGTACCTACTTAGTGAGTAATGTAATATAATAAGAATAAGGTAAGATATTACTCTCTTGAGCATAATTGTGCAAACTTTACCAGGACATAAAGTAGATAGGTTAAGTATGATAAATTGTTGTACAGTGACAGAAAAATAAGTCCCTAAATAACCCGTACGTCCCCAGATTCCAGATTAAGTTTGGTACCTATAGGTTTCTAGTAGCCCAGTACCCAATTTGTTTTATTAGCTTCAGTAGGTATATGTATTGAAACGATTATATCTATTTTGGTTGTTGACTGATATCTAAAGCGCCTTCTACATAATATGTTCAGCCCGTAAAGCCCGGTATTTAGTTATATCTCTCAACTTGATTTTTCAACCACAAATTTCACTGTGACCAAATTGTTTCTTAGCCTTCATGATCGAATCCTTCCATCATTCACCTGGGCGACCTCTAGAACATAATTCCTTATACTAACGAACGATTTCCTTTCTGATTTCAGACGCCTCATAATCATCAGATCAGTCAGGATTGCGGGATATTACTCTCTTGAGCATAATTGTGCAAACTTTACCAGGACATAAGGTAGATAGGTTAAGTATGATAAGTTGTTGTACAGTGACAGAAAAATAAGTCCCTAAATAACCCGTACGTCCCCAGATTCCAGATTAAGTTTGGTACCTATAGGTTTCTAGTAGCCCAGTACCCAATTTTTTTTATTAGCTTGAGTAAGTATATGTATTGAAACGATTATATTTAGGTACCTACCTATTTTGGTTGTTGACTGATATCTAAAGCCTAAAGCGCCTTCTACATAATATGTTCAGCCCGTAAAGCCCGGTATTTAGTTATATCTCTCAACTTGATTTTTCAACCACAAATTTCACTGTGACCAAATTGTTTCTTAGCCTTCATGATCGAATCCTTCCATCATTCACCTGGGCGACCTCTGCTAGTCAAACATAATTCCTTATACTAACGAACGATTTCCTTTCTGATTTCAGACGCCTCATAATCATCAGATCAGTCAGAATTGCGTGGGCGACCTCTAGTAGTCAAACATAATTCCTTATACTAACGAACGATTTCCTTTCTGATTTCAGACGCCTCATAATCATCAGATCAGTTAGAATTGCGGCTCAAGGATGAACGGGGATGGGGTGGAACACCTCCACGTGCCGCCCATCCGGAGAATTGCGTCTCAAGGATGAACGGGGATGGGGTGGAACACCTCCACGTGCCGCCCATCCGACCTGTCAGTCTAGAGTTCGGGGATTCGAACCCCGGCCCTGGCAACTTGTCGAAAACGGTCACCATTATGAACGCCCCCGGAGTCAAGTACATTGATTTGGACGAGCATGTAAGTGAAATTTTATAACTTTTTGATAAAAAGAAACTTAAAATTTAAATTTTCATAATTTTATACACCTCGATAAAGATCATGAGTTGACTAGTTGACTTGTACTCTAACTACGGACCTCCATATCAAAACCACTTTACCACTACAACATTTAGGTTGGCTTTACCACTACACCTGCATTTAGTTTAAAATTAGACAGCTAAGTATGTAGCTTAATTTGAGAGGTATACCTAGTACATACGGAAATAGAACCAAGTTCAAAATTAACTACCCCTGCCCAGTACCCAGGTACAAACGCCCCCGGAGTCAAGTACATTGATTTGGACGAGCATGTAAGTGAAAGTTTATAACTTTTTGATAAAAAGAAACTTTAAATTTAAACTTTCATAATTTTCTCGATAAAGATCATGGATCATGACTCGATAAAGATAAAGATCATGACTTGACTTGGACTCTAACTACGGACCTCCATATCATAACCACTTTACCACTACACCATTTAGGTTGGCTTTACCACTACACCTGCATTTAGTTTAAAATTAGACAGCTAAGCTATGTAGCTTAATTGGAGAGGTATACCTAGTACATACGGAAATAGAACCAAGTTCAAAATTAACTACCCCTGCCCAGTACCCAGGTACACAATTAAAATCAATTAAATGTTTGCATGTGATAGGCGCCCTACTGCTAAAGTTATTCGCATGGTACTATCAGTTTTTTTATGCCTCCTTTTTGGATTATTTATTATTTTTGACGATCTTTACGAAAAAAATACATTTGGACAGTTATATTTTTCATGAGAATCATCAATTAAAATCAATTAAATGTTTGCATGTGATAGGCGCCCTACTGCTAAAGTTATACGTATACTATCAGTTTTTTTATGCCTTTTGCCTTTTTGCTGGGATTTCAACAATTTTTACCCGGACTTTCAGTTATCTGACGCTGAGTACCCCAAAATATTAATGTAACAGCCTGCAGGCTCGTGTTCTATTTACACTTTTCGTATATTTTTTGTTCATTTAAAATTTTACATTATCAAGTAAAAATTTACATTTCCAAGAATTTCAAGTAAATTTGACCATTTTTAATTTTTTACTTTTGTAACATCAACCGGTACTGACTCCGATCTTTTTTCCGAATAAAAGCCTGAGGCTCTTTTTATTAATCGACTACTAATTTTTTTAATAATATAATGAACATTAATTTAAAACAGAAAGAAAAATAATATCAAATTTCTAAAAATCGATTGCCTTGGTCCAGGCGCCCTTCAGTTTATTAAAAAAAATATATAAAGTAAAAAGAGTACCTATAGGTACCTACCTAGATAGAAAAAGTAAAAAAAAAAAGTTCAAATTACACAACCTATTTATTTATTCTTAAAAAAAGGGTGAAAAAACTTGGGTACCTATATCTATCAGACCTAAATATCTCGGCGAATTCCGAAAATATAGAGAAATAAAGAATGAAATGAAAAATGGCAAACTTCTCCGGAACTTCTTGAAAGTGTATTATTTTATCTCTCTATTTGGGCAGGCATCCTATATTTTTTTCTCTTTCCTGATAAAAAGTTCGAAACTTTCTTCTGAACAAAGGGAAAAAAATAATAGTAAATACCTATATGCCTGTAGACTCGGAAAGAATTCAAATAAACAAAAGGCTCATCTAATCGCAGGAGCAATAACATTTTTCATTTACTCAATCATCATATTTATTATCGCTCGTCTCTTTGACTTGTAATGCCGCCACTGGTCGCTACTCGATTATAGTAGCTCAACAAAAGGCTCATCTAATCGCAGGAGCAATAACATTAGAAGATAGTCGATTTTCAAACAGGGTGAACGGAACTGAATTTCAAAAAAAGATCACAAAATGGAATGGTAGATAAATGGTAAAATTACGCCTGTAAAAAAAAGGCTATTATGGATGCAAGAAACAGTAATAGAAAAGAAAATAACACATCAACACAACTAGGTAGGTAATTGAACTTCATCACTCATCAGATCATCTTTTAAACCCAATCCGATTCGGGCAAGGTAAAACCCCCAAACAATTCTGAAAGAAAATTCTGAAAATAGAATTGTCTTGTTTTTATTTTTCCCACTGCTCATACACCGTCATATATTATTTTACCATTTCATAAACATGGATCCACGAACATCTATGCTACTATTAACAAGGGAAAACAGTACCAGTACATAAAACAGTACAACATAGTAGATATACTCATACACCGTCATATATTATTTTACCATTTCATAAACATGGATCCACGAACATCTATGCTACTATTAACAAGGGAAAAACAGTATACCAGTACATAAAACAGTACCACATAGATATACTTTTATGTAATTACGTTCAGCTCATAAACAAAACTAAACTTGTCATGTTTTCTTTCAACAAAACAAAATATATTGCAAAAACATAACAAGAAAATGAAATATATTGCAAAAACATAATCTCGTAATTTCCCTCATGGAATGCAATTTCACCGAATGAAAATCTGATAAAGATTGTAAACAAAAATTTGTATTAGGTATTTAATAATAAAAGAATAATCCCAGTGGGAAAAAAGGAGAACAATTGGGGCGGGGGTAGAAATGTTATTGCAAATTTTGAGGAAGGAGAAGAAGAAAAAGAGAGAAAAAAAGAAGAAAAAGACCAAGAAGAACAACAAGAAAAGGAGGAAGAGGAAGATAGGAAAAAGAAAAAGGTAAGAGGAGAAGAAGTGGGGCGGGGGTAGAAATGTTATTGCAAATTTTGAGGAAGGAGAAGAAGAAAAAGAGAGAGAAAAAAAAGAAAAAGACCAAGAAGAACAACAAGAAAAGGAGGAAGAAGAAGATAGGGAGAAAAAAGAAAAAGGTGGAGGAGGAGGAGTTTAACGAAGAAGAAGCACAAAAAGAAAGCACAAACATGTGAATATTATGAACGTACCTATACGAGTACTTGTATTGAAATGAGAAAATACGAGTATAATCCACCCAAATTAGCAAATACAGAGCGAATTAGCATAACAAAAACTCGCGCCAATGTGAATAGAATGCAATAATCAAAGATAATAAAAATATAGGTAGAATACTCAGACTGTCTGGCAACGATGAAAGAAATGCTGATGATGGCGAAACTACTAGCTGGAATAGGGCGCTGTATTGAACGAAACAAGTTCTACTATCTACAAAGCAAATACAGAGCGAATTAGCATAACAAAAACTCGCGCCAATGTGAATAGAATGCAATAATCAAAGATAATAAAAATATAGGTAGAAAACTGAGGAAGGAGAAGAAGAAAAAGAGAGAAAAAAAGAAGAAAAAGACCAAGAAGAACAACAAGAAAAGGAGGAAGAGGAAGATAGGAAAAAAAAAAGAAAAAGGTGGAGGAGGAGGAGGAGGACAACGAGAAGAAGCACAAAAAGAAAGCACAAACATGTGAATATTATGAACGTACGTACACGAGTACTTGTATTGAAATGAGAAAATACGAGTATAATCCACCCAAATTAGCAAATACAGAGCGAATTAGCATAACAAAAACTCGCGCCAATGTGAATAGAATGCAATAATCAAAGATAATAAAAATATAGGTAGAATACTCAGACTGTCTGGCAACGATGAAAGAAATGCTGATGATGGCGAAACTACTAGCTGGAATAGGGCGCTGTATTGAACGAAACAAGTTCTACTATCTACAATTTCAATTCGGCGCTTTCTTGTACATGTATACATGTTTGGTTTTTCTATCTAATTATGCTTTTGTCTTTAAGAGGCAGTCATTTTCAATTCGGCGCTTTCTTATACATATTTGGTTTTTCTATCTAATTATCCTTTTGTCTTTAAGAGACAGTCATTTTAACTGTGTTGAGCATTATTGTTTGCCACAAAATGTCGTTCCTAATTAGCAAATACAGAGCGAATTAGCATAACAAAAACTCGCGCCAATGTGAATAGAATGCAATAATCAAAGATAATAAAAATATAGGTTGAATACTCAGACTGTCTGGCAACGATGAAAGAAATGCTGATGATGGCGAAACTACTAGGTGGAATAGGGTGCTGTATTGAACGAAACAAGTTCTACTATCTACAATTTCAATTCGGCGCTTTCTTATACATATTTGGTTTTTCTATCTTAATTAATATGCTTTTAAATTTGAGAGACAGTCATTTTAACTGTGTTGAGCATTATTGTTTGCCACAAAATGTCGTTCCCCGAATACTAATTGGACCAGACCAGACTTGGACCAGAACCACCATTACCAATATTACCATTCAATTTGGACTCCCACCAACCATCCGAAATCCACCGCGCTGGCGTCTACACAACCAAGAAAATATAATTATAAAGGGAAATAAATAAAATTGAATAGGTTAATAAAGAAATGAAAATGTAAAAGGAAGCAGAATATGGAAGAGTATGGAGATGAACCAATTAACCAACCAATACAAACAAGTTTATACCCGCGGTATACGAATAAAGCAGCCATACCTATAACACTGGTCTGAACAAAATACTTCCAGTACTGCTGATTTTTCACAAGAAAAGGAAAATGAAGTAAATACCTCGATGAAGTGGAAACTCTAGAAGAAATGGAGAAGATAACCAAGTATGAATAGAATATTGAAAATCAGAGATAATGAACCTAATATAGAATGCAAATTGTGAATCTATTATATCGGGGTGAATATCTATTAGGTGTATCGAACTTTGTTGAACTTTCATTAGACGATCTAAATTTACTCTTTCAGGGGTGTGTAAGTTATGAACGCGGGCCAGTTGCCCATCCCGGGCCAAAGCCCAAATGCCAATTCTTTGTTAACACCAAATTTACTTGAGTGAAAGCTTATCTATTACACTATTGATTCTACCTATATTACATTTAGTTTTCTCAATCGTTCTTCAAGAAACGGCTTGGGCCCGGCCATTTGCTATTTAGTATCTGATAGAGATAGACTATTAGTAGAATTGTTGACTTCTGACCCAGCATGAGATACATTCGAATAGGCAACCTGGTCTGTTTTTTCTCTCGCCCATCGCGGGCCAAAGCCCAAATGCCAATTCTTTGTTAGCACCAAATTTACTTGAGTGAAACCAAATTATTTGCTTGAAGATGGAAATACAGTTCTAGCTTATCTATTACACTATTGATTCTACCTATATTACATTTAGTTTTCTCAATCGTTCTTCAAGAAATGGCTTGGGCCCGGCCATTTGCTATTTAGTATCTATTCTGATAGAGATAGACTATTAGCATAACTGTTGACTTCTGACTCAGCATGAGATACACTCGAATAGTGTGGCAACCTGGTCTGTTTTTTCTCTTCTAGTTGAACTTTAGTGAAAAGTCAACTGTAACTGTCTATTGTTATATTGTGAACTATAAACACCGAACCCATCACAGAACAAAACTTTCGCTGAAAAAAAGCTTCTTGCTCGTTTTTATTAGGGAAGGAAAAAAAAGAGAGAAAATACAAAGTTTGAGAACATAATACAAAATTCATAAACTTTCAAATTATGCTTCCCCGTTAATGTTGGGGTTGATAAAACTTGAAGAAGATGTAAGTAGGTAATTAGGGGTATCTATCTACCTGTATATATCTATCTACAAAAAATTGCATTAGTAAGAATAAAGTACCTCAGTTTTGTTGACTTTATTATAATATACATATATAGGTACCTATGTAAAATTTCACTAAACAGATACACAGGTTCGTATTTACTTATACCTGAGTGCCTCCGATATTACTCTCTTGAGCATAATTGTGCAAACTTTACCAGGACATAAGGTAGATAGGTTAAGTATGATAAGTTGTTGTACAGTGACAGGAAAATAAGTCCCTAAATAACTCGTACGTCCCCAGATTCCAGATTAAGTTTGGTACCTATAGGTTTCTAGTAGCCCAGTACCCAATTTGTTTTATTAGCTTCAGTAGGTATATGTATTGAAACGATTATATCTATTTTGGTTGTTGACTGATATCTAAAGCGCCTTCTACATAATATGTTCAGCCCGTAAAGCCCGGTATTTAGTTATATCTCGGAGAGAGAACGAGAGAGGGAGAGGGAGGGAGAGAGAGAGAGAAAGTAGAAAGTTAGCTTTTAAGCTTCCGTCTTATTAGCTTAGAAAGATTCCGAAAGGGTTATTATTACATGTATATGGTGTGTGTTAGTAGAATTTATGCTTATTAGCTACTTAGACTAGATATCAAGTGACTAATTTATGCTTATTAGCTTATTACTTAGACTACCTACTTAGTGAGTAATGTAATATAATAAGAATAAGGTAAGATATTACTCTCTTGAGCATAATTGTGCAAACTTTACCAGGACATAAAGTAGATAGGTTAAGTATGATAAATTGTTGTACAGTGACGGAAAAATAAGTCCCTAAATAACTCGTACGTCCCCAGATTCCAGATTAAGTTTGGTAGGTACCTATAGGTTTCTAGTAGCCCAGTACCCAATTTTTTTATTAGCTTGAGTAAGTACTATATGTATTGAAACGATTATATTTACCTATTTTGGTTGTTTAGAGAACAATATTTTACGCGCGGGAAAAACGCTCTTCATGTTATGTTCATACTAGGAACATAACATTAGGAACACAACACATCTACACAGGGTAGGTGTACCAGTTATCGGCCTACATGAAAAACGTTCTAGTTGGTGGTTCTCAGTGACACCACCAGTTCACTCCCCCTATGTTTGTATTGCATCTACCCTCATATATGCATTCCTTCCCCCTTAACCAAGTGGTTATGCATTTCTTTCTCTCTTTCTCTTTCTCTCTCTCTCTCTCTCTCTCTCTCTCTTTCTCTTGTTACACCATTCAGGTGATGGAATGATTGTTGGAATGTGTGTATGTACCTGATGTTTGTTAGAGTTTAGAGTACTAAAGTGTGAAATACCTAGCACCTATATTTGTCAGGATAAAGAGGGGGAAAACAGAGGGATTGGGAGGGAAAGAGAGAGAAAGAGGGGGGAATGGAGGAGGGATGAGAGATATTGAAAGGGAAAGAGAGAGAGAAATTATGGAGGGAGGGATGGAGAGGTAGAGGTCAGAGGAAGAAATAAAGAAAGAAAGAGGGGGGAGCGACAGATAATGGGAGGGAGAGAGAAAAAAAGAGAGAGAGCGAGCGAACGAACGAATTGAAGATAAATTTTATTTAAAGAGTCCTTCATGAAATGTAACTAAAAGAAAATGATGATATATAGAAGATATTAGATATGAAAAAAAAGAAAAGGTATTCAAAGAATACGAACCTAATGAGAAAAGAAAGCGAGTTACTAATGAAATCAGAATAAATTAATAAATGAAGAAAATGTGCTTAGTTGATAGGACTACTTGAAAAGTGTAAGGTCCGCTTGAAAAGCAAATGTCAGAACACATAAAAAATGAACATCAAGTACATCAACACCTACGTTTCAAGTTCACGAGAATTAATTTCCATCGCTTACGATTTTCGCCTTTTCTTTCACCCGCTTTCGTTCTGCTTTCTGCTTTCATTCTTCATTCTATTTTCTTTCTGATGAATGGGAGGAAATTTCCTGGGTATGATGAAAGCAGAAAGGAAGTGTTTTCTGAGAGAACAATATTTTACGCGCGGGAAAAACGCTCTTCATGTTATGTTCATACTAGGAACATAACATTAGGAACACAAAACATCTACACGGGGTAGGTGTACCAGTTATCGGCCTATATGAAAAACGTTCTAGTTGGTGGTTCACAATGACACCACCAGTTCACCCCCCTAAGTTTGTATTGCATCTGTAAAAACTAAAATAACAATTTATTAATCCAAGTTTATCACAATCATTCCTTTAAATTTAAATATTTCTTTTGGTAAACTAATGTTATGTCAGTTTCTAACTTACAAGGGTCGACTCACTGATTAAGAGAACAATATTTTACGCGCGGGAAAAACGCTCTTCATGTTATGTTCATACTAGGAACATAACATTAGGAACACAACACATCTACACGGGGTAGGTGTACCAGTTATCGGCCTATATGAAAAACGTTCTAGTTGGTGGTTCTCAATGACACCACCAGTTCACCCCCTAAGTTTGTATTGCATCTGTAAAAACTAAAATAACAACTAATCCAAGTTTATCACAATCATTCCTTTAAATTTAAATATTTCTTTTGGTAAACTAATGTTATGTCAGTTTTTAACTTACAAGGGTCGACTTACTGATTGTCCAATAACTAACGCGTTTTTACATGGGACAACAACTGGTACACTTACCCTAGTATCTCATTACTCTTCAATGTTGCAAGCGATAATGACCCATCTGAATCTCTTGTTTTATTTTCTTTTAACTTCAGTGGTGTATGGGTTAGCACGGCGGACTTCGGTTCTGGAAGTTGATGGTTCGATTCCTAATCAAGTCATAAATTTTTCTCTTGTTTTATTTTCTTTTAACTTCAGTGGTGTATGGGTTAGCACGGCGGACTTCGGTTCTGGAAGTTGATGGTTCGATTCCTAATTACGTCATAAAATTTATCGAGTTTTATTTAATACATACTGCAAACGTTAAATCCAGTATTTTAGTTTATTATTATGTCTAATTGAACATTTCGACCAAACTTCATTTACAAGAATATGACTTCGGCGCGAACGACACGCAAGTGTTAAAGCGCCTAAGGGAAAAAAAAAGAATATGACTTTCAAACATGATATATAAGTAAACCGAAATAAATTGATCAAGGGTGCTTACGGTTATTTATCACTTAACTAAAATTTAAATTGTAAGTCATTAATCAACCTGGAATGACCGATTGGCATACTGCAATGGGTTTATTTAGTTTATTATTACCTATGTCTAATTGAACAATTCGACCAAACTTCATTTACAAGAATACGACTTCCAAACATGATAAGTAAACCGAAATAAATTGATCAAGGGTGCTTACGGTATTCTCTACCACCCTTTAGACTCTTTATAGCCTCCCCTTTTGTAAATCTCAAGTTGTGTCCACACATAATCGACGCCGTCGATCGACGATTTGAAGAGTATGTTGTGGAGGCAGTCAGTGTACGTTTTCATTCGACGTTGATAGACTGCGTCGATTTAGTGTGGACACAGCTTTACGCCACGCCTCTGGTTTAAGCAATCATTTAGCTACTTTGAAATGTGCAGAGCTGCAAAGTGAATACATTGCAAAGCGGAGAGTTAGAGAGTATGAAAGCATATGGTCCTCCCTGCTTATCAAACTTCCCAGAAAAACTCGCAAAACATTCTGATTTCAACCTGGAATGACTGATTGGCATACTGCAATGGGTTTATTTAGTTTATTATTATGTCTAATTGAACATTTCGACCAAACTTCATTTACAAGAATATGACTTTCAAACAGGATAAGTAAACCGAAATAAATTGATCAAGGGTGCTTACGGCATTCTCTACCACCCCACTCTTTATAGCCTCCCCTTTTGTTAATCTCAAGTTGTGTCCACACATAATCGACGCTGTGGATCGACGATTTGTAGAGGTTCATGTATGTTGTGGAGGCAGTCAGTGTACGTTTTCAGTCGACGTTGATAGACTGCGTCGATTAAGTGTGGACACAGCTTTACGCCACGCCTCTGGTTTAAGCAACCATTTAGCTACTTTGAAATGTGCAAAGCTGCAAAGTGAATACATTCCAAAGCACTATGGAGAGTTAGAGAGTATGAAAGCATATGGCCCTCCCTGCTTATCAAACTTCTTCCCAGAAAAAAACTCGCAAAACATTCTGATTTTGACATGAAAAAATAGTTTCAGAAAAAAAAACATTATCCAGTGGAGAGTTGTAACTTTTTTTTTACTTTTTTCCTCGCACTTTTCCTTGTGACTGTACCCTCATATATGCATTCCTTCCCACTTAACCACTTGGTTAAGGGGGAAGGAATACATGTCTTTCTCATGATGCGCAAGCTCAATTCTTCTCTCCTCCCCATTAAAAGTTTCTTTTTCAATGTGTCCACAAGTCCACATATTTTCCATCCTTAGTCTTTCTTTCATTTTTCCCGAGCCTTCTTCTTCTTCCTCCTCCTCCTCTTCTTCTTCTTCTTATTCTTCTCAATTCCCGGAGGGACGGGTCCAGCTTGTTTCCAGTCTTATTCTCTTGCTTCGTCTTCTCCTTCTCCTTTCCCTTCATCTTCTTCTTTTCCTTATCCTCCTTCTTCTTTCTCCACTTTACATTTTGCTCATGTGAGCATAGTTTGCATATTTTATTAACTGAAAATGTTCCTCTCTCCTTCTCTCTCTCTCTCTCTCTCTCTCTTTCTCTCCTCTCTCTCTCTCCTCCCTCTTTCCCTCTCTTTCTCCCCTCTTTCTCCACTTTACATTTTGCTCATGTGAGCATAGTTTGCATATTTTATTAACTGACAATGTTCCTCTCTCCTTCTCTCTCTCTCCCTCCCCTCTCTCTCTCTTCTCCACTTTACATTTTGCTCATGTGAGCATAGTTTGCATATTTTATTAACTGACAATGTTCCTCTCTCCTTCTCTCTCTCTCCCTCTTTCTCTCCCCTCTTTCTCCCCCCTCTCTCTCCCTCTCTTTCTCCCCTCTCTCTTTCTCTCTCTCTGACTTTTTGCTATCTTGTTAACTTATTTATATTCCTCTCTCTATTCACATTGTCCCTGAAGACTATATGGCCAGTGTGTAGTTACAGCGTTACAGCAATGTAACAAATATTTACATGCATAGATAAGTCATAGCAAGGAGGATATGCCAGCGCCACCGGCAGACTTTTTGCTATCTTGTTAACTTATTTATATTCCTCTCTCTATTCACATTGTCCCTGAAGACTATATGGCCAGTGTGTAGTTACAGCAATGTAACACATATTTACATGCATAGATAACTCATAGCAAGGAGGATATGCCAGCGGCGATAGCACGTACACCAGTTCCCAAAGGACCACTGAAGCTAAGCAACGTTGCGCGTGGTTGGTATCCGGAAGGGGGACCATGTGGGTAACGACGTGACGGTTTTTCGCGGTTGTTCAAGGTGGGTTAGGATGTGAGGAGGCTGGTTGTTTGTAGCCGAATGTCGATAGCGTAAAAGAGCGATCACAAAAAGCCTCAGCAGATATAGGTACAGTGTGACGTTAAATCCATTGAAGAAAAGAAGCTTCATTTCTCTAGCCACCTAGAAATTTTATGCCTCAGCTGGCATTGAACCTGTGAGTACTACGTCACTGAGGCAGGGAAAATGTGATGCTGCTTTTCCTAGCGAACGTGAATAGCGCGACCACGTGTACTAGAAATTTTATGCCTCAGCTGGCATTGAACCTGTGAGTACTACGTCACTGAGGCAGGGAAAATGTGATGCTGCTTTTCCTAGCGAATGTGAATAGCGCGACCACGTGTAAATTGGCTGCCATGGGACTCTTTGGTATGTATTTTGAGGGGCCTCTGAGTGACATTTTGCCTTTGAAATTATTTTCCTCCACCACTGGTCTAACAATGTATGTACCTACGCTTAACATCATTGTCTTATGTTTTCCTTTTCCTTCATTTTCAAGGAAAATTTTCTTTTTCAAATTTTCTTTCCATATTTTTCTTCCGAGAATTTAAAATGTTTTTCTTTCAGACCTCTTCCTTTCTCTCTCCCTCTCTCGCTCTGTCTTTCTCTCTAAGGTAAAACGTAAGAGTCTTTATACTTTATTCTACCCTATTACTCGTACATTGCTTTTTCTTTGTTTGTATTTCTTTGTTTATTCCTTTATTTAATTATTTGCCTTTTTCGCTTTTTAATTGAAATTTTCTTGGCTTATTTACCTAGCTATTGTATCTACATACGTAATTTAGTATGCCTATTTACACATATAATACATACCTATGTACATACATAATAAATAGGTATTTATATAAATCCAATCAAAGCAAACAATTGAAAAAAATGCTCCTCAAAGAAAGGGAGAGAGAGAGAGAGAGAGAGAGAGAGAGAGAGAGAGAGAGAGAGAGAGAGAGAGAAAGAAAGAGAGAGAGAAAAAGAGAGAGAGAGAGAGAGAGAGAGAGAGAGAGAGAGAGAGAGAGAAGCAAAGAGGGAGAGAAAATAATATTTGTTTTCTACGGAAACAGAATTTCCAGGTACTTAATTCTGTATTGACTTTTTCATTGTTTGCTTTAGCCAGGAGTGGTGTTATATTATTTCTCAAATTCTATGAAATACGAATACGAAATGCCAGCCTAGTCACAGGTAAGATTCGTTCTGGGAACGACTGATGGCTTTCTCCTATCCTGTCTTCGATCTCTCTTTCGCTTTCGGGACGATAAGATCTTAGCAGTTACAGTTCCCTCTAGCAAACCTCTCTTTTTTTTTATTTTTATAAAGCCTCTTCACTTTAAAATTGGTTATTTCACAATTTTTGTGGATATCACACCATTCACCCAACTATACCGGGTGGTATGCAAAACCATACAGGGTGTCTTTTTTTAAGATTGTACCTTGGAACCGCTTTCGCATGAGGTACTACAAGGCACATCCTTCAAGGGTGTACGAGTACTAAGGTGAGCCAGGGCGTTTATAAATAAGGTCCCCTTGTTTTCTTTTTCCTGAGTAAAAAAATTCCAACCAGACTCAATCTGTTTGCGTCCATTGTCCAATCCTAAAATGAATGGTTTGACTGGAACAATTTCCGAAAATTTTCATAAATTAGACTGTTAGGCTGTAAGTAAGAGCTGATAAATAATAGTTAGTGGTTTAAACAAGGTAAGGTAAAATCTATAATATAAGTAGGAGCTATTAGCTGTTTCATACCTTATTGAGCAATGAAACAGCTGTAATAAAAACAGAGGCGGTGGAAAGCTCGTAAAATCCAAGCACAGAATCGAACCCGGGACCTCCAGTTTGCAAGCCTAGTGAGATACCTACGAGGTCACGCGGATTCTCCAAGTTTACCGCACTTACCTACCTAGGTAGGTGAGTACCTAATTATCTCACTGCAACCCGAACATTTTTAAAATTCAAATTTTCCGAAAAATTAATTGAATTAGAAAAAGGAACCTGGAAAAGTGAGATAAAAGATAGGTAGGTAGAAAGGGAGGGAGAGAGAGAGAGAGAGAGAGAGAGAGAGAGAGAGAGAGAGAGAGAGAGAGAGAGGAAGAAATGATGACAAAAACAATATTATAACCTCAGGACTTTTCTCTCTCTCTGTCTCTCTTCCTCATTTTATCCATTTACCACAGAATGTCCATTTCTAGAATATTATTATTCCTCGCTATCCTTCTCTCTCTCTCCTACTCTCCTTCTATTTCTTTCTCTCTCCCACGCTATTTCCCTCCCTCCATTATTCTCTTTCTCTCTCTCTCTCTCTCTCTTTCTTCCCAGATTTCCATCAATCAAGTTCTGACAGCATGAGATCCCCTCTCAAAATTGGGGGAGAGAGGGGGGGGGGAGAGAAGGATTTTAGAGTAAATTTGTTTTATGAATATTAATATTATTATTTTGGGACAGATGAGACCGTTTAGGAAGAGAGAGATAGAGAGGAAGAGATAGAGAGAGAGATTGAAAGGATCCGTTATAGAAAGAGAAAGGAAAAATAGTGCTGACAAGAATATTAGAAGAAAAAGGGGAAGAAAGAGAAAGGAGAAGCAGAAAAAGGAGAGAGAGAGAGAGAGAGGGAGAGAGAGAGGGAGGGAGAGAGAGGGGCAGAAAAAAGGGAAAGAAAGAGAGTTATGAATAGGAAGGGAAGAAGAAGAGAAACAGGTAACTAACTAATAGACTACAAAAAAAAGCTAAATTTTCAACACCGAAAATGTATTTCGTGAGTCAGCTTAGGCCTTTTTCCAGACATCTAAGATATCAATTGAACATTAAGAGAGGGAGGGAGAGAGAGGGGCAGAAAAAAGGGAAAGAAAGAGAGTTATGAATAGGAAGGGAAGAAGAAGAGAAACAGGTAACTAATAGACTACCAAAAAAAAAAGCTAAATTTTCAACACCAAAAATGTATTTCGTCAGTCAGCTTAGGCCTTTTTCCAGACATCTAAGATATCAATTGAACATTGCTTTTAATTTTACAGGCAAGTGAGGCAAGTAAGTCAAAATCTGGCAATTATCCCGAATTTTTCAGGGAGCGAAGGAGAAGGAAAAAGATAGATAGAGAGAGAGAGAGGGAGAGAGAGAGAGAAAGGATAGAGAGAGAGAGAGAGAGAGAGAGGGCGGATTAGTGTAGGACGTAGGGTAGGCATTGGAATTACTTTCAAGTTTCAAGAGAAATAAGCTGTGATATTATAGCTTACACGCCATCTGGGATCCCTAATTTTCAGTATTATTGCTCTCTCTCTTTCTCTCTCTTACCCTCTCTGTCAAATTCACACACCCTTACTCTTATCCCACAAGCTTTTTTAATAGGGATCTACCCCAAATGAAAACGATAGAGAAAATCTAGAGAGCTCATAAATTTAATCTAAATATCTAAAAAAATCTCAATTTTGTTCGAAAAAAAATCAAATTAAACAAAAAGAGAAAAAAAACTCAAATTTAAAATCTACTCATTCCCTTTCTTCTCTCTCTTCCTCCCTCTATCTCTCCCTCTCTCTCTCTCTTACCCTCTCTCTCTCTCTTCCTGCATTTATCCTTGTCTACCTTATTGCCTTCAATCTATGTGATACCTTATGTTTGTTTTGGTTGGTTTCATGCTACCTATGCTTTTTTTCTTTTTCCTCATTTTTTTTTTTTTTTTTTTTTTTTTTTTTTTTTTTTTTTCAACCCAGTAAAAAAAATT
>NW_007380414.1:0-2061 GCF_000475195.1 Diaphorina citri | reverse complement strand
CATAGCACTCCCTTCCTGTAAGGAAAAATTCCCTTGCTGTAATCCCCCCCTTTCCTGTAGGATAAATCCCCCAGTACCTCTTTTTTCTCCAGTAAGGATATTATGGATTAAAAATTAATGAGGTCGATTTCGTCTGCCAAAACATTTTGAAACATTAAATTTTTTGTACGAATTGGGCGGACGTACGCTGGACCTCAGAAGCTCAGAACTGACGCTGTCATTTGACTCCTGAGCCAAAAGGTGTCCAATTTTGACAGACGAATGAAGCAAAAAGTTCCGCATTTTCCGCCAAAAGTAGCAATTTAGGTGAGTCAAATCGGAATTTCACATAGGTCGATCTGCCGAATAGTGCTGACTAGAAATCGACCCGGCCATATTGGAATTTCATGCCGTGTGACAGACAACAGTCCAAAGTTCAGGCAGACAGGAAGCCACAAAGTACGTATCAATAATTTTCACGATAATTAAAATTTGTCAAAACTGTACGCCGGGAAGTATATCCATTCCGGAAGGGGTAACCAATGCCCCTCCTCCAAAATTTTGACGGGAAAATATACAATGTAGATAAATAATTATCAAATTTTATTATGTTATCCATTCGGGCGCAAAGGAGATATATTTTACAGAGTTCAACGTTTTTAATTTTTTATTGTGTTTTACTGTTTTCCACAGTTTTGTAAGCTCAATATTCTCAATGGTCTTATTTATAGTGCGGTTACCCTTTATTTTCCAACTTAGCGGGTGTCAACATTTTCAAGTCCAGGTCACACAGGGCATAAAGCCCGTCTGCGTCTTGTTTGGCATTATTCACGGCCTTTTCAGATCCGACAAAACCGAATAAATGGACTTCAAATCTTCAAAAGTTCAAAACTTTAATCCAACACCCGGATTCGTAAAGAAATCTTGTCTCAAAAGTGCGACAAGATTTGTGATGACATGAATTCTGACAACACAATGCGATTTTAGAACCTCTGTCGTCATGGATTCCTGCAGACCACAAGTTGGGAACGGCTGTGGCATGTTTATTTCCCAGTCTCTAAGGCGTCCAAAAAGGGAAATAAATCCAAGAGTTCTTTTAACTAAAAATTTATTAAAACTAAATAAAACGCAAAAACGTTGTTTAAAACATTGAACACCAGTTTGGTTTTAACTTTGTGCTTTTTTTTAAAGCGAGATTATCACGTTTTACTCTTTCGGAAGAAGCACTGCTCTGCTGAATTCGGTTGATAAATCCGTTCTGTAGGGCCGAACTTATAGCGGACATTGGGGGGACTAAATTTGGAGCACGATTTTATGGGGAGTCTACATTACATTAAAATGGGGGTCTTTTCTGAAGAAATTCCTGTAATATAACTAATTTTTAAACATACGTATTAGTATGGTATAATACCACATGTATTACACACATTTCCATAGGATGTGCTGTCTGGGAAGATGATGGGGTATAAATAACGACCTTTCCGTTTTTCCCCACCTCCTCCGCTGTCACCCACTTTCCCACTATCACCCACTTCCCCATTTGTTGCCATTCCATTCCAATAAATAAAGATATAAATGACAAAGCTATGTAAATGGGGAATAAATTATTGCACTGATACTTTTGCGGGATTTTTTGCACAATCGTCTCTGTCGAGGCGAAAGAACGTTTAACTTTTGCCAGACCATAATTTATGTCGAGACGAAAAAACCTATTTTGTCGGACCGTAGACTGGTGGAGTGAAAGGACTTTTCAGGCTCATTCTGGCAGTATAAACAAAGCTATGTAAATGGGGAATAAATTATTGCACTGATACTTTTGCGGGATTTTTTGCACAATCGTCTCTGTCGAGGCGAAAGAACGTATAACTTTTGCCAGACCATAATTATGTCGAGGCGAAAAAACCTATTTTGTCGGACCGTAGACTGGTGGAGTGAAAAGGACTTTTCAGTCTCATTCTGGCAGTATAAACAGGGTATATTCTACTTTCTATACTGTAGGTATCCTATTATTATTATGGTGTATTTATTCATTTATTTGTAATTTTATTTTTCAATGAGATACAGGCTAAGCCAAAGCATTCT
>NW_007380413.1:10578-23994 GCF_000475195.1 Diaphorina citri | reverse complement strand
TTTTTTCGAAGTTCGAAGCAACATTGACTTTGGTTGATATCTGGATGGGTGACTGTCCGATTTTTACCAAATTGTTACAGTCGCGTTCTTGGACCATACCGGGATAGCATACCAAATTTCTTTTCTCTACGACAAACCGTTCTTGAGATATTTTTCCACGAAATGAGGGTTAAGCAACAATTAGTTTGGTTAATATCTGGATGGGTGATTATCCGATTTTTGCCAAATTGTTACAGTCGCGTCCTTGGACCATATCGGGATAGCATACCAAATTTCATTTCTCTACTACAAACCGTTCTTGAGATATTTTGTTCACAACCTTTTCAACATTTTCCACGAAATGAGGGTTTAGTAACAATTACTTTGGTTAATATCTGGATGGGTGACTGTCCGATTTTTACCAAATTGTTACAGTCGCGTTCTTGGACCATACCGGGATAGCATACCAAATTTCATCGCTTTACGACAAACCGTTCTTGAGATATTTTGTTCACAACTTTCTACTTTTTCCCATTTAAACCTGTAGTACGTACGTACGTACGTACGTACGTACGTTACGTACGTACGTACGTTACGTACGTACGTACGTTACGTACGTACGTACGTTACGTACGTACGTACGTTACGTACGTACGTACGTTACGTACGTACGTACGTTACGTACGTACGTACGTTACGTACGTACGTACGTTACGTACGTACGTACGTTACGTACGTACGTACGTTACGTACGTACGTACGTTACGTACGTACGTACGTTACGTACGTACGTACGTTACGTACGTACGTACGTTACGTACGTACGTACGTTACGTACGTACGTACGTTACGTACGTACGTACGTTACGTACAGACCATGGGCTAAAAACCACTTTTTTGGAATCAGGGGACCCCAAAACGGATATTTCCACCCATTTCCCGATTTTGAAAATTTGGACCGATTGCAATACTTTCATTACTAGTATAGCTCCGCTATACTGTAGTAATAGAAAGTAAAAAATCTGGTGTGAACATCACACGACTTTCTATTACATTAAGTCGGAGAGTTCTAAAAGTTTCACCATTCGATTCCGCGTGAAAAATCATATGGGATCAACTATTCACTTGCTTATTTGGTATCGGTTCACAAATAAACGGGAAATTTGTTGACACAGGGGAGTATCGAACCCGCAACTTTTCAACTGTAAGTCAGAGAGTGCTAAAAGTAGCATCATTCGATTCCGCGTGAAAAATCACATGGGATTAACTATTCACTTGCTTATTTGGTAACGGTTGACGAATAAAATCTGGTGTGAACATCACACGACTTTCTATTACATTAAGTCGGACAGTTCTAAAAGTTTCACCATTCGATTCCGCGTGAAAAATCATATGGGATCAACTATTCACTTGCTTATTTGGTATCGGTTCACAAATAAACGGGAAATTTGTTGACACCGGGGAGTATCGAATGGTGCTACTTTTAGCACTCTCTGACTTACAGTTGAGAAGTTTCGGGTTCGATACTCCCCTGTGTCAACAAATTTCCCTTTTATTTGTGAACCATTAACAAGTAAGCATGTGAATAGTTGATCCCATGGGATTTTTCACGCCGAATCGAATGGTGAAACTTTTAGAACTGTCCGACTTACAGTTGAGAAGTTTAATGTAATAGAAAGTCGTGTGATGTTCACACCAGATTTTTTACATTTGTGTTTTTGTGATAATCAACTCAAGAAAAGTTTTACTGGCCTCAAAGTGTGTTCCCCGTGTTAAATCCGCCTGTGGGCGGAGCCCAGAGCAACTTTTGCCCAATTTCAGATTTTTCCCTGTACTTACTCATCAAGACCTACCATCCTGCCAAATTTCAAGTTTCTATGACATCAGGAAGTGCTTCATAATTTTGATGAGTGAATCAATGAATCAGTCAGTCTTAAAATAAGCGATTTTCTAGGCCAATTTTCTACCTTCCTTTAAAGCTAGAACTTCTGAATTTCGCAGGCATAATAAGCGAGTATAGCTTAACATATGGTCCAAATTTTGTAACAATACAAAATTAATGGAGTTATGATAGGGGTAAAAATGGCTTGAAATATTTTGTGTAATATACACACTGGCGTGCTGAGGCCAGAACTTGGCCTGGGCCCTAGATTCATTCAAATTTACAGTAGAATTCACCCAAATAAGCATCATTTAATAGTACAAGGAAAGTTGTGTGATATTCACACCAGATTTTTCTAAACTAAGATCAATCTGCATTCAAAAAATCTGGTGTGAACATCACACGACTTTCTATTACATTAAACTTCTCAACTGTAAGTCGGACAGTTCTAAAAGTTTCACCATTCGATTCAACGTGAAAAATCCCATGGGATCAACTATTCACATGCTTACTTGTTAACGGTTCACAAATTAAAGGGAAATTCGTTGACACCGGGGAGTATCGAACCCGCAACTTCTCAATTGTAAGTCGGAGAGTGCTAGAAGTAGCACCATTCGATTCGGCGTGAAAAATCACATTGATTAGAATATTCACATCCGAATGACCAAATGTTTTCGATGTCTCTTACCGTTTATACGAAATAAGGGTTAAGCAAAAATGACTTTGGTTAATATCAGGATGGGTGACAATCCGATTTTTACCAAATTGTTACAGTCGCGTCCTTAGACCATACCGGGATAGCATACCAAATTTCATCGCATTACGACAAACCGTTCTTGAGATATTTTATTCACAACCTTTTCAACATTTTCCACGAAATAAGGGTTAAGTAACAATTACTTTGGTTGATATATGGATGGGTGACTATCCGATTTTCACCAAATTGTTACAGTCGCGTCCTTGGACCATACCAGGATAGCATACCAAATTTCATCGCTTTACGACAAACCCTTCTTGAGATATTTTGTTCACAACCTTTTCAAATTTTTCCACGAAATGAGGGTTAAGCAACAATTACTTTGGTTAAAATATTCACATCCGAATGACCAAAAATGTTTTCGATGTCTCTTACCGTTTATACAAAATAAGGGTTAAGCAACAATGACTTTGGTTAATATCAGGATGGGTGACAATCCGATTTTTACCAAATTGTTACAGTCGCGTCCTTGCACCATACCGGGATAGCATACCAAATTTCATCGCTCTACAACAAACCGTTCTTGAGATATTTTGTTCACAACATTCTACTTTTTCCCATTTAAACCTGTAGTAACAAACGTACGTACATACGTACGTACGTACGTAACGTACAGACCATGGGCTAAAAACCACTTTTTGGAATCAGGGGACCCCAAAACGGATATTTCCACCCATTTCCCGATTTTGAAAATTTGGACCGATTGCAATACTTTCATTACTAGTATAGCTCCGCTATACTGTAGTAATAGAAAGTAAAAAAATCTGGTGTGAACATCACACGACTTTCTATTACATTAAGTCGGACAGTTCTAAAAGTTTCACCATTCGATTCCGCGTGAAAAATCACATGAGATTGACTATTCACTTGCTTATTTGGTAACGGTTCACAAATAAAAGAGAAATTTGTTGACACAGGGGAGTATCGAACCCGCAACTTCTCAAATGTAAGTCAGAGAGTGCTAAAAGTAGCACCATTCGATTCCCCGTGAAAAATCACATGGGATCAACTATTCACTTGCTTATTTGGTAACGGTTCACAAATAAAAGAGAAATTTGTTGACACAGGGGAGTATCGAACCCACAACTTCTCAACTGTAAGTCGGTATAAGCTTGAGACTTGAAATTTGGTATGTAGTTCACAAATGTGATAAGGATGCAACACAAAACGTTTGGTTGAGATGTTTGCTGCGCTTGGCGGTATTTTGACCGCTTTTGACAGATTTCGACCGTTTTTTGGCGGTTTTCAGCTATAGCGACAAAACGGTTAGAGATATTGTAAAAGTTAGGGTAAAAGAACACTCAAATAAGCATCATTCAATAGGATAAGGAAAGTCGTGTGATGTTCACACCAGATTTTTTACTTTCTATTACTACAGTTTAGCGGAGCTATACTAGTAATGAAAGTATTGCAATCGGTCCAAATTTTCAAAATCGGGAAATGGTTGGAAATATCCGTTTTGGGATCCCCTGATGTCAAAAAAGTGATTTTTAGCCCATGGTCTGTACGTATGTATGTACGCACGTACGTACGTACGTACGTACGTACGTACGTTACGTACGTACGTACGTTACGTACGTACGTACGTTACGTACGTACGTACGTTACGTACGTACGTACGTTACGTACGTACGTACGTTACGTACGTACGTACGTTACGTACGTACGTACGTTACGTACGTACGTACGTTACGTACGTACGTACGTTACGTACGTACGTACGTTACGTACGTACGTACGTTACGTACGTACGTACGTTACGTACGTACGTACGTTACGTACGTACGTACGTTACGTACGTACGTACGTTACGTACAGACCATGGGCTAAAAATCACTTTTTTGACATCAGGGGATCCCAAAACGGATATTTCCAACCATTTCCCGATTTTGAAAATTTGGACCGATTGCAATACTTTCATTACTAGTATAGCTCCGCTATACTGTAGTAATAGAAAGTAAAAATCCTAGCTGTTCAAAAGATAAAGGGTTATGGGTACCGTACAGGACTTGTGGGACATACAAGTACTGTAGATTACCTGGAACAGACATTCTGCTACACTTTGGAATAATCTCTCCCATGTTATAGTTTGTGGAGTCTTTGCTGTGGATATGGTATTCAGGAACTTGGTCACTTCATCATCATAGAGAAGATATTCTTTCAGGCCATCAATACCTTTCTAAAACACCATGAAATATCAAAGGTTATCTAATTAGTAAATATTGTCAGGCTGGGGGATGTTAAACAGGGAGTAGACCAGCTTAGTCTTGCTGGGGGACTATAAACAGGGAGCATACCAGCCTAAATTTCCCTTGCTAAAGAAATAGCAAAGGTTGAGAGGGAAGGGCATCCACTCGTAAAATTTGTAGCCAAAACCAAATGTCAGCCCAAAGCAATCACCCTAGTTAGGGCTGATTGAGAGGCTGACAAAAAACACTGACCCTGTCTGTGCACGGGAAAAGGTGAAGAAAAAGAAGAAGAAGAAGAAGAAGAAGAAGAAGAAGAAGATCTAATTAGTAAATAATAATAAAAAAGAAGTAGAGCTAAATCCCCGGTGTGGTTAGGTATTTCATATAAAAATTGAAGTGAAGGGTAGGTACCTATGATGTGATTTTTAGACCGTCCTTCCTTTAATATTACAATCTTATATTATAAGAACGAGATCCATTCACTCATTCACATTTCACACACTGATCGCTCTATCTCTAGAACCACAACACCTAGAAAGCTGAAATTTGGTAGGAATATTCCTTTTATGGTCTAGGTGTGCAATAAGAAAGGATTTTGCGAAAATCTAAACCGATCCTGAGATATGATCAATTTTTGATCGCTAAAATCACCATAAATACACAGAGTGCAGCTGCAGAGACTGCGGGAGAGAAAACTTTTCCTCACTCGCCTAATATTTGAGTTTCGTTTATGTTTTTAGTTTGACAACCAATTCGGCCATTGCCTTTTCCACAAGTTTGGCCATGCGAGCGAAGCGACGGAATTCAGCGCTAGTAGTAACTAATAAAAAAAACAAGCTGGGTCCGTCCATCCGGGAATTTTTTAGCCCGTAGTTTTATTTGATCGTGCATTAGAGAAATCAGTACCTATGTACCTACTCTACATTGTTTAATATTCAGTTTAATTAATTCATTCTTCATTTGATTTTTTGATTTTACTTTCATGTAATGAATTTAAAATCAAAGACTAGAGCCCTTCTTCCCTTTATTCCCCAATATAAGGCTCAAGTCACCCATCCATTATTGCCCTTGCTCGCGTAGCTTTAACATAGGTGACGCTAAAACCGGTTCTTAAATGATCGACTGAATGTTATCCTAAGAACCTTTCTAGCTTTGAGTTCATAGTCGTCGCGACAAAAATTCTCGACGATCAGAGCTCATTGTGTGAGAAATGTGAAAAAAATCCCCAAAAAACAGTTTTTTTGGTTTTTTTGGCTTTATGGTTTTCTGGACAAAATTTGCACCACCATTTTCGTGTTCCTGGTAAAAAGACCTTTAATTTTGAGTATACAGGTCGACCAGGTTTTGGATAAGTCCTTCTATGGGGACAGACAGACCGACCGACCGACAGACCGAGCGAGCGAGTGACAGACACCGAAGCGAATACAATAGTCCGTCCCTTATATACCTTTTTAGTCCGTTCGCTTCCTTTATTTATTACTAATAATAAAAGGTATAGTGGACGGACTATTGTATTCGCTTCGGTGTCGTCTGTGTGTCTGTCTGTCTGTCTGTTCCCATAGAAGGACTTATCCAAACCTGGTTTTTGGGGGATTTTTTTCACATTTTCTCACACAAATGAGGTCTGATCTTGAAATTTGTCGCAATGACCTATGAACTCAAAGCGAGAAAGTTTTAGATAACACTTCAGTCGATCATTTAAGACCGGTTTTAGCGTTATCTATGTTAAGCTACGCCGAGCAAGGCCAATAAATGGATGGGTGACTTGAGCCTTATATTGGGAATAAAGGGAGAACGGGCTCTAGTCTTGATTTTAAATCATTACGTGAAAGTAAAATCAAAAAATCAAATCAAGAATGATAATAAACTGAATATTAAACAAATTAGTTAGGTACATAGGTATTCTTTAACTACGATCGAATAAACTACGGGCTAAAAAATTCCCGGAGGGACGGACCCAGCTTGTTATTACTATTGTAATAGTAAAGGGAGGACGGACTAAAAAGCTATAGTGGACGGGCTATTGTATTTGCTTTGGTGTTGTCTGTCTGTCACTCTGTCTGTTCCCATAGAAGGACTTATCCAAACCTGGTCAACCTATCAGAGATGTGCAAAATGCTTTTGAAAACCAATTTGAAATGCAAAATGTAAAATGCCTCTAGAAAACCAATTTGAAATGCAAAATGTAGAATGTTTTTTAAATCCCAATTTGAAATGTAAAATGTACATTTTGAAAATGGTTTTTTAAATGCTTCTTAAAATGGATTTTCAAACCATAAGCCCTTGTAACCCTTGTACAAAAATTATGTTATTTACTAAAATTATAGGCAAGGTTGGTAAACTTGCCTTGTTTTTAAGCAAGTTTTTAGGTTGAGATAGGCAAGGTTGGTAAACTAAGTTACCACTCCCATGCCAAACTGTAGAAACAATATCTTCTCTCACCTAGTACCTACTGTCTCAGCTCAACCCGGCAACTCGGCACATAACCACAACCTGAAAGCACAAGTTCCACATGGATCACTGAAGTTGAGCATGGTTGCGCGTGGTTAGTACCCGGATGGGTGACCATCTGGCCAATAGCATGCTGCTAGCTTAAAAAAAGTTATTGGAGTCAGAGAAAGTAAAAAAGTTAACCAGTTTTTCCATTGTCTATAGAGGATTTTTCATTATAAAAAATATTATATGAGACTTCTACCATCAAAAACCACGAATAAACTACCATTTGGGAGAATTTAAAAATCTAGTGATTTCTTTTCCTTGAATCTAGTGATTTTTAAAAATTTGGAGTGGAGACCCTGTTTTCTGCTAAGAGTTTAGGGCCAAATCATGATTTTTTTTTTTTTTTTTTTCAAAAAAGCATTTAAAAAAAACATTTTTGGCTCAAATGTAAAATGGGTCAAAAAAAAAAAAGCATTTAAAATCTAAAATGCAAAATGCTTTTTCAAAACCAATTTGAAATGTAAAATGTACATTTTACATTTTCCATTTTGCGGTTTGCAAATCTCTGCAACCTATATATCAAATTAAAGGTCTTTTTACCAGGAACACGAAAATGGTGGTGCAAATTTTGTCCAGAAAACCATAAAGCCAGAAATCCAAAAAAAAACTGGTTTTTAGGGGTTTTTTTCACATTTTCTAAAACAAATGAGCTCTGATCTCAAAATTTGTCACAATGACCTATGAACTCAAAGCGAGGACGTTTTAGATAACACTTCAGTTGATCATTTAAGACCGGTTTTAGCGTCACTTATGTTAAGCTACGCTGAGCAAGGCCAATAAATGGATGGGTGTATGGGTGACATAAAGGAATGAAGGGGGAACGGGCTCTAGTCTTGATTTTAAATCATTACATGAAAGTAAAATCAAATCAATAATAATAATAATAATAATAATAATAATAATAATAATAATAATAATAATAATAATAATAATAATAATAATCCATGGTGCAAAAAAGGTAACCCGAAGCATATCTCCTAAACAGCTAACTATTTTTATAATACACGCCGTCTGAAAGAATGGTAGCTTTTTGTGCCTTACTTCGCACTGGCTACCCTAAATTTTTACGCACTCACTCAAGAACAGCGGGAACCCCTAGCACACGTAAAACAGCACCCAAAGACTCGTCTTAACAAACGCCACCCCGCTCTGGACAAAAGACGATTCGTCAAAACACTCCTTACTCAAAAGACACAACAAAAAAAAAAAAAAGCGTTTTTTCGCGTAAATTGCGTTTTGTGAAACAACGCACCACACCCACCTTCCTCTTTTTTTTCGTAAATTGTAGAATTTTACGTGTACGAAAAAGTTTTGTCAAATTTAGCATTCTACATGGTAACATGGTAACAAGTACAAAACGCCAAACCGTTAGAGACGTCTCCGGATATATACTTTCGAAATTTCCCAGACAAAATGGTCCTTGTCGCTTTGGTACCCACCACGTTTAAAACAGGTCCTTCTGTGGTACTTTGCGGTCTTTAGGTTTTTTTGACAAAAATCGCCAAAAAAGTGTACCTTTTTTGCGTTACTGAGACTAGGAGTTTTAACCAGTGTTACTGCGCGATACTCGCAGCTTTTCGCTCTGCAATCCACCTACGTCAACTCATAAACATTCTGCCAACAATCGCAAGGCTGAACTACACGCGCGATGGTGTACTCGCTTTCGGTTATTTACCTACCCACACTACCACTGTAATTTCCTTACTTCCCCTTGCCCGCGACTCAGCAACCTCAAAATTTCACTCCAATCTACTTCATTTTAGTTTTCCGAACTACTGATGAGTTCACTCCTAGTATTACTAAACTTATCGGATTCGCTATTCATCTATGTTTATTCATTCATCTTAGATCTCATGTAGGCCGAAAAAAAACCTAGTTACTTACTATGATACTCATCTATTACATCTACTCATCTCATTCAGACTTCTACACTGACTCATTAGTCGGATCCTGACCGCATATTAACGCATAATGGAATCAGCTACCTCCTTATTATCTATTATTAATATTACTAGTATTATTACTACCTTATCAGTATCATTAATCTATGTACTGATCCATTCATCTATTATCTATTATTATTATGTATTATCTAAGTTGAGTTGCATAATTATTCGTTCATTATTCACTAGTTCAGTGCTATTCCATGTACCGTTATTATCGTATGTATTCATCCTACGTATTCGTTCACCTATCGTATTATCTAGTCACTATCGTATTTATTCTTGCCACGCTAAACAGGCTAATCTAAGAAATCACACAAGATCTACAGACTTGCTTGCGTTCACCGCCGTGCATAATGGTTTCACGACGTGCGCGCGCGCGGTTCGAATGCTAATTGAGTTGACGAGAGCTAATTGCATACTGTGGCCCCATATGCGATACAGTTACATAATTTCTCCTTGCTTGTACTAACATTTCAATTTCAAATGTTTTTCATAGTTTCACGTCGACATTACATTCACTGTTCCTTCTTCTAACCTTATATCAATTCTCTTCTTGAGCCCTCACTTAGATCCAAAGTTTCTCGTTACAGAACTTCACGACGCGTTGTCTCTCTCCCACACCATCCGCTGCCTTCTTGAGTCTAGCACGATGCCCTCAAATTCTTCCACTAGGGTACCCTTAGATCATCCTCTCCTGTTCACAACACGATGTAAAAACGTCAATCCATCTTTTTCTCTACCTCAGCATCCATGACACAGACTGCCCTCTATAACTTAACAAATGTCGCCGTTCCGTTCCATTCTCCCGTCGTAGTTCACTACCAAAGCTTCGCTTCGACAAGTGTCTAGTCCTCGTCTCGCTCTAAACGACACATTCTTCAACGAGGCGACACAATGTTGGCGCCCACCCCAGATACTCTCGTGAAGACGACAGCCCTACGCGTGGACTCAACCGTCTCGCTCGGCGAGCGTCAAAAGGATTCTCCCCAAACTTGATTACCTCGACTCCTTCCAAAAAAAATGTAAAAGTCCGGTAGTGACCTCCGAAACCACAGGCCCCAACTCTCGGTTCTCAATGGGCGTTTAAGTCCTCGGTGATGGCTTCCTAGACTGCTCTGCTCCGAACATGCGTTTTGCGCACTCACTGGCGTTTCCCTAAAAACCTTCAAAATCACCCCCAAACGCCTCTCCAAAAGACCAAAAGCTTCAATTTAAATCTTATAACGACCAACTCAATCTCAAAGACACAGTTCTCATCTGTGGGTTCAGTCATACTTGTTTAAAAGATCAACTACACCTCCATAGTAATCCAGATGTGATCAATATTTCTGTACCATCAATTTAAATGGCTCATTTCTGGTATGTTGTCCTAGACTTGAGTTGTACATAAAACGTAAGGGCCACTACCCTTGTGGTCAATAGTCTACTCAGTTTAGTAAAACATGCAACTCTCAGTCTGTTTTGTCTGAATCATACTGCAAGGTTAGAATTCTAGCGTCGTTTAATAGTTTCATTGGTCGAAGGAGATTCCTCGCTAAGAGAATACAAGTAGTCTTTCTTCTTTCCTTATCTTGTTATCTCCGGATTAACTCGGGACTCCGTGGGGCTTCCTCGTAGGTTCTTTCCAGTCTTGTTCTCAGACTGCGGATGACCAAATGAACTCTCTCTTTACAGCGAGGTCAATCCATCGGATACCTTTTTGAAACACTACATAAATCCTTGATTCAGGTTTAAAAAGGTATCGATGGATGACTCCCCGCTAACAAAAGTTCATTTTCATGTCCACTTAGAAAAGACTGGAACAAACTTAACAAGGCCAGCCCCGCCCACGGAGTCCCGAGCTTAATATCCACGGGGAGAGAGAAGCGACGCAACACTGTAATTTTTTACAGGAATTCTTGCACAAGAGCAACTTAGAACGACTGGCCTGACGAATTCTAACCGCTGCGAGTATATTACAACCAAACAGACTGAGGTTGACAATGTTTTACTATAACTGAGATAATAATGTGACCACAAGGTAGTTGCCTTTACTTTAATTACACTATCTCCAAAATACAGAAGGAATGAGCATTGTAACTTATGGTACAAATATATGATCACATTAGTTAGCTATTGGCAGTTATTGATCTTAAGACAAGTATGACTGAACCCACAATGAGAAGCTGTGTTTTGAATTCGAGAGTTGGGTCGCTAATAAGCATTTTAAATTAAGATTTGGTTCTGTTTGTAAAGAGAACAGTACAACCACCTGATTTTGAAGTTTTTAGGAAACGTCAGTGAGCTCAAAACATGTTACGAGCACATGCTTAGGGCTGAACCATAGACGAGACTTTAAACCGCCATTAGAACCGAATTTGGCTGGGGTTCATCATCAACTCTTTACATGGTTTTTTGGAAGGAGCCAAGAATTGGAAATCTTACCTTGCGAGAGGACGTGTATACTACTTCGTTCTTTCCCAACTCTTCGGCGCTGCGCGACCACTTTAGATGCCTCTGTAAGAATGTTCTTTACAGACGAAACATAGAAATTAACAACTTATTGGGTAGTAACCTAACGAGAATGAACGACCGTCGCACGATTGTCAATGAATAAGGGATCGAGTAACCAGTCACATCCTACGACGTTTAAACGGAGATCGGGTGACGTCTCCGATATCCTATGGGTTGGACCTGACAAGGTAGAAGATCCCAACTTCGAGTCTCCAAGTCCACATATAAGCGTACTCATTATAATCGCTCAGACGGTATAGACCAGTCGTGGACGGCTGTTTAGATGAAACACAGGTACATGTCTTCTAACCAAAATCTAGGAAACATAAATCTATCTTAGCTTTCATGAACAATGAACATGATCTAACAGAAAACGGAAACACGTGTATTAATCATTCAACCAGCACCTGAAAACATTTACAAGTTTTTTAAACCAGGTACCACCGTCGCGTCAAGAAGGATCGAAAGGAAGATATTCACCCAATATACCATACATCACTCACTCAGCGTCACTGCAGACAATATGTTCGCCCGACTGAATCCAATCAATAATAATATAACAATAATAACCCTATAGTCCATGTAAAATAATAATAATGACTGAATGACAAAATAATATTAACGATTATTAATATAAACTATATAACATTAACTAAAGATATCATAATAATAATGATATGAAATAATATAATAATACATAACACAGTAATAATAATCAATAATAATAATAGAATAATAGAATATAATAATAATAATAATCATAATAATAATAATAATCATAAAACATAATAAAATAATAAGAAAATATAATACATAACATAATAATAGCAATAACAATAATAATAATAAGTATAATATAATAATAAAGATAAAAATAAAATAATAATTAGTATAAATTAATAATAAATAATATAATAATAATAAATAATAATAATATAATAATAATAATAATAATATAATAATAATAATAATAATAATAATAATAATAATCAATAATAAATGGACATAATAATAATACATAATAAAAATAATAATATATATACATAATAATAATAATCATAAAATAATATAATAATAATAATAATAATAATACATGAATTATAATAATAATAATCACTAATACTAATAATAAATTAGTAATAATAATAACGTAAAATTAGAGTAATAATAATAATAAGTCAACTTCAATAGATATATAATAATAATCAATACATAATAATATAATAATAATAATAATAATGAAATAATAATAAGTCCTAATAATAATAATAATGAATTAATAATAATGAATAATAACATAAGTAATAATAATTCAATTCAAATTCAAATTCATTTATTTATTTTATGCATACATGACAGTTAGAAATAATAAGAGTATAATGCTCCTACCACACTGTAGCGCAAGCAGAATTAGAATAAAGCTAACAATAAATAATAGATAATAATAATACCACTCAATAATAATAATACATACCACTAATAAGTACATAATACTATAATAACTCAAATAGACTATATAATAATACCATAATAAAATAATTAATAATAAAATAAATAATAATAAATAATAATAATAATAATAATAATAATAAAATAATAATATAATATAATAATAATAATAATAATCACATACATCAATACCATAACTAATAATAATAGATAAATAATTCA
>NW_007380413.1:5691-9531 GCF_000475195.1 Diaphorina citri | reverse complement strand
TTGGGGTGGGATGGATTTTTGTTTATTTTTTGTGGGCACTTGATTGATTTTGGGAGGAACGACTTGGCGGGGTCTTTTTTATGCCACGAAGTGGTATTTTTTGGGGTCAGAATGATTAAACGTGTCAGACATGTTACGAGCATTATAAATAGAGTGAAAGTGTTCTGCAAATTTGTTAGGGACAAGTTCAGGTGGAACAGTGTCACCACCGTCAATAATATTTAACTCATGAGTACCTTTGTACTGAAGTTTAGCAAATCTCCAAAAGAATTTCGGGTTACATTTAAGATCAGATTCGACACGCTTATGATAGTTACGCTCATCACGAGCAAGAAGTATTTTGCAAAGTTTTCTTATTTTACTAAAATCATCTTTAAAGGTAAGATTATAAGGTGCTTTCTTAAATTTACGATGTAGTCTAACTTTGATACGCAGTTTACAAATAAGTTCCCTAGAGTACCAGGCAGGAAAGCCAGAAGGGCGTATAGTTTTATTAGGAATGAATTGATCTACAGCCTGACGAAAAGCTAAGGTAAGATCATCAACTAGTACATCAACATCCTCACTATTACTATATTGATAATCTCTTAAGTAATTGAAAATGCCCAAGTAATCACCCCGCGAGTAATTCTTTTTGACAAAAGGAGTAAAATAATCATTGAACAAAGTTAAAGGTACACTAATACAAATATGAAGAGAAGGGTGTTGGTGATCAAGATCAACAAGAGAGAATCCTCCAGTGTCAGTGACCTCACATTGATCACCAAGGTTAGAAAAAACCAAATCTAAGAGATTATCGGACTCATTAATACGGACATAGTTTAGTTGTTCAAGACTCATAGAATGTATAGTAGAATATAAAACTTCCGATTTCTTTTTGATATTCAAATCATAATGGAGGCTAAGTCCATTCGACCAATCAAATTTAGGTACATTCCAATCACCTAGAAGTAGTAATCTGGTAGAACTAACATAAGAGTTATTAACGAATGGTTCATAATTTAACAAAAACTGACAATAAGATTCTAAAAGCTGAGGACTGGCAGAAGGAGGTATGTAGTGGTTACCTATGATAAGATCAAAATCCAAGTTTAACTTTAGTTTGAGCCAAACGCACTCTACATTATTAAAATCAAGATCGAATAAACGTACTACTTTAAAATGTTTTTTAACAGCAATAAGTACCCCCCCACCCCTGGTCACATCAGACGTATACAGTCTGTCTTTCCTGAAGACAAAATAGTCATTATTGAAATAGTTACTACTAAAAATATCATCTTTGAGCCATGTCTCTGTCAAACAGATAATATCATAGTCAGAACCCACCAAATTAGAAATAAACAAATTTTGCTTGGTTCTCAAACCTCGGCAATTCTGATAATAGATGGACAGCTGATTGAGATTAACATTGTTAGAACCAGGTATTAAATCTAAAGAACTAGGTAAATTATAAACATAATGATTACTGTTATGATTGACTTGATCCATAATATATTATTACAATGATAACTATTCATAATTCATCAGTGTCGACTCCAGGAGGAGCTTCAGGCACAACAATATCTGGCAAGAGGCGACCTAGATAAGTTTTGATGAGACAGCCATCCGGCCACACAGAGACATCATCGATTTTTCCAAACTCATCCGATAGAACCTCAACATGAAATGAGGCATATAGATCCTGATGCCTTGTTTTGATTTTGGAGATTTTCAGATGAGAAAGTTGTACAGAGCTCTTCAGGAATTCCATGATATTTTGTGACGTCACTGTAGGAGTAAAGCGTGTCACAAATAAAGCAGATGTTCTAGGACGAGATACTTTCGGTTTGACCATAAGAGCAGAAGAAGGATTCGCCTGCTTTTGACCAATTTTGGGCACAACCCTGACCTTGTTGGGTTGCCTACGAGTAACAGTTACCCATTCTTCTGGATTACAAGAGTTATCGCCCGGCGTAGATCCAACAGCAGCTGGCAACACCTGAGGAAAAGAAGAAAAAGAAGAGGCAGAAGTCTGTTTCCGGATCCTAGTAGGATTCGGAGGTTGTGAAATAGACGGAGATCGTATCCCAACATTTGGAGGTTGAGAGAGAGACGGAGAACGTAACCCAACACCAGTAGGTTGAGACTGGAGAACTTGACTAAAGTTCCGTGCACTACGGGACTGAGATTGTACCTGAGCAGAACAAGTGGCATTGGCATTATCATTGCGTTGAATAGGGGGAGTCGAGTTAGAATGACAAATATTCGCCATCTTCAGTTCCAAGGTGCATAATTTCTCCTTGGCAGTAGATAACTCACTTTTCAGATGAGCATTATCTTGACTTAGCAAGTCAATTTTCTGCTGTAAAGATTGTACATGTGATTCAAATTGATTCTCAATAGTTTTGGCCACTTTGTTCAGATAATCTTTAAAGTTCTTATCAATAGTGGAAAACAAAGATTTACAGTTGTTCTTATGGTCCTTAGCAAAAGTATCCAAAGATTTCTGTAGAGATTGTAAAGTAACAACATTATCAGTAGCAATAACCTCAACCCCACCAGAACCAGACTCACCGCGAACATTAGAAGATGGGGTTACAGGTGGGTTATGTCCATTCTTCCTGCAGGCTTCACAGCGCCATTCTTCTTTCATAGCCTGGCTCTTAGCTCTCCAGGTGTTGTACGAAACAGAACAAGCATAGTGGAACCGATTTCCACAACCATAGCATTGAGTATGCCCTCCATCAGGCTCAAGATCCAACTTACATTTACCACAGACCATGTTTAAAAGAAAAGTAAGCAGCACATGTTATGAAAAACACGAACCGAAGAGGTAGAATGAGTTTTTAACACAGATAGAAATTTAAATAGTTACTGTTACATACATAGATATACAGTATTATACAGTTTAGAAAATGAATTACACGTGTAAAAAGTTCAAACAAAGAAAACTTTTTTAATAGATGATTTTAGGAAAAGATAATTACACCATTGTAAAGAAGATTAAAAGTGATTAAGAAAGTATAAACACATATTTGTTTCAGTGGAAAAATCCACCAAAAAATCAAAAGAAAAGGAGACGAAAAAACAATCGACTGACTCTAATAACTGTTGAAAAAAAAAAAATAATAATAATAATACTAATAATAATAATAATAATAATAATAATAAAGGAAGGACGGACTAAAAAAGCCAGCCATGTTAGCTTGGAAAGTACCCATACAGCCATACACAAACAGGACACTCCGAGGCTTAGGTGTAGGGGCAAACAGCCCTAAAGGATGAGTTAACATTCTTCGAATCGTGACTACCTTGTTAGCGCTAAATAGGTCGCGGGTTCGATTCCCGCCTAATCATCGTGCTAAAAAAAAATAAAATAAAATAAAAAACGAAAAACGACTTTATCGAAAAATGAACAGTTCATCCGGCTAACAAGGAATTTAGGTAAAACATCTCAAAACCTGGCACTTTCTTCTCTGACCCGCGCAGACCAGCACGGGTTAAGAACTTCACAATCTCGTGACTATCAGGTCACGTGTTAACAGAAACTGACCATCTTGCCCCTTAACCCTCTCCCCTAGTTGTAAAGGTAAAGTGATAACACAGAGTGTATGTATGACCTGTCAGCGATAACGAAAAAGAAACTTCGAATTTCCCCCTGAACACAGGGTGTTCAAATTGACACAAAAAGTCCTCTCAGAGGCTTAGGGGCAGCAATAAAGGATGTTTTTTTTTTTTTTTTTTTTTTTTTTTTTTTGGGGTTTTATATTTACAGGACTCTCGAGTTTCTAGTAATTTGGGTAGGAACGGTCGGATCAATCCAGACGGCCAGACGGACACGTCAATGTCATGGGAAAAAAT
>NW_007380413.1:0-373 GCF_000475195.1 Diaphorina citri | reverse complement strand
TTGGGGTGGGATGGATTTTTGTTTATTTTTTGTGGGCACTTGATTGATTTTGGGAGGAACGACTTGGCGGGGTCTTTTTTATGCCACGAAGTGGTATTTTTTGGGGTCAGAATGATTAAACGTGTCAGACATGTTACGAGCATTATAAATAGAGTGAAAGTGTTCTGCAAATTTGTTAGGGACAAGTTCAGGTGGAACAGTGTCACCACCGTCAATAATATTTAACTCATGAGTACCTTTGTACTGAAGTTTAGCAAATCTCCAAAAGAATTTCGGGTTACATTTAAGATCAGATTCGACACGCTTATGATAGTTACGCTCATCACGAGCAAGAAGTATTTTGCAAAGTTTTCTTATTTTACTAAAATCATCT
>NW_007380412.1:24450-44177 GCF_000475195.1 Diaphorina citri | reverse complement strand
AAATGTAATAGAAAGTCGTGTGATGTTCACACCAGATTTTTTACTTTCCTTATCCTATAGGAAGGAAAGTAATGTAATGGGGTCAAATTTTCGATGGTTCGGGAGTTTCTCGTCTTTTTACTTTCCTTATCCTATAGGAAGGAAAGTAATGTAATCGGGTCAAATTTTCGATGGTCAAATTTTAGTGCCAAAACACGTTTTGAGGTCCCTAGAGTCTAAATCCAAAGTTTCAGCCATTGGTCCGTGTCTGTCTGTAAACAAAATATCTCGAGAACGGTAAGAGCTAGAGACTTGAAATTTGGTATGTATCTTTCAAATGTGACAAGAATGCGACACTCTGTAAACAAAATATCTCGAGAACGGTAAGAGCTAGAGACTTGAAATTTGGTATGTAGCTGTAAAATGTGACAAGGATGCGACATGAAACTTGGTTGAGATAGATGCTGCGGTTAGCGGTATTTTGACCGATTTTTGGCGGTTTTCTACCATTTTTTGGCGGTTTTCAGCTATATCGACTCACGGTTAGAGGTATTGTAAAAGTTAGGGTAAAAGAACACTCAAATAAGCATCATTCAATAGGATAAGGAAAGTCGTGTTCACACCAGATTTTTTTGTGTTCTGTAGTACTAATTTAAAATCGGAAATTCATTAAAATTATTCTTCCCGTTCTCAGGTACCCACAGACGAAGAGGATGTTGATGATGTTGCACCACCTGCCGAAGATACTACTACTGTTGAAGAAGTTGGTCTGAGAGCAAATACTCAGGCTTCTGATGAGACGCATGACGCAGCTGAACTCGAGGAAGGTGGACCTCCAGTAGGCAAAAAGAAGAAACTCACACATCCAGGGATCATTGAGAAGCGTATGAGTGAGGCGTACACTTTGTTGAAACAAGTTGCTAACAAACCAAAGGCAGAAGCAACAAAGGATGAAAGCTCATTATTTTGCGAATTGCTGTGTTTGAAATTGCGAGCGCTAGACAATGAAACCCGGGAACTCGCAATGCATGAAATTAACAATTTAATGTTTTCTCTCAAGAAATCCAACCCTCAGCCGTCATATTGGTCTCACTCTCATACCTACCAGCAACCTAGATCCACTGATAATTCATTGAGCGAGAGTAGAAGTCAAACCCCAGGTGCTTTATCAAACCCTGGATCTGAGTTTTCTGTATTATGTCTGAATAATTCAACAGAACAACCAATAGAAGTGAATACCCTCACCTCTTTCACAGAAAAAGACGCATCAATGACCACTACAGCTGATTTCTACTCAAATTTTCAAGAAAACTAACTTCTCTCATTCTTTCTAGACAATAAGTACTTACCTTCACTTCGTCCTTAAGCTCTTGTATTATGGCCCGACACACGTCATCAACACATCTGGAAATGGTTTGCTTTGAGAGCTTAAATAAGTAGGATAAACTTGCAAAAGAATCCCCTGTGGCAAAAAATCGTAATGCGATTGCTAGTCTTTCTTGAGTGGGAACACATTTTCTCATGTTGGTATCCTTTTTCGCAATCAATGGCCCAATTCTACTCAATAAATTTTCAAAAACAGGTGCTGACATCCGGCAAAAGTTTTCAAATCTGCCTGATGGTTGGCTTCTCAAGTCGAACAGCATATTGCTAGCATTGTACCTGTGAAAAAAAAATAAGATAAAATTAATTATGCTGGAGGGTACCTACCTGCCTGTCGTAGAATCTGAAAAATGTTTTTCTTTTCTTGACCTTCAAATACTAATTAAATCTATCATTGACCCCATTACATTACTTTCCTTCCTATAGGATAAGGAAAGTAAAAAATCTGGTGTGAACATCACACGACTTTCTATTACATTTGCAAATACGTACTAAAAGAAAATAATAATAATAATAATAATAAAAAAAAACAGACATTGAAAATATTTCTAGTGATCCATAATCAATAGCTGAAGTATAATGGTTCTCAAATAAAAGGGAAATTTATTGACACAGGGGGTATCGAACCCGCAACTCCTCAACTGTAAGTTGGACAGATTTAAAAGTTTCACCATTCGATTCGGCGTCAAAAATCACATAGGATTAACTATTCACATGCTTACTTGTTAACGGTTCACGAATAAAAGGGAAATTTGTTGACACAGGGAAGTATCGAACCCGCAACTTCTCAACTGTAAGTCGGAGAGTCCTAAAGGTAGCACCATTCAATTCGGCGTAAAAAATCACATGGGATTAACTATTCACATGCTTACTTGTTAATGATTCACAAATAACTACTACATACATACATACATACATACATACATACATACATACATACATACATACATACATACATACATACATACATACATATGCCATAAATTTAAAGCACCTGAACAACAAAGTTCCTTAATCAACAGTTATGAAATTTCATTCCTCTGGGTATCCATAGATCCAAGCATAGACAGAGGACACCTCCCATCTAATGATGGTCTCACTAGAGAAAGCATCGAGCAACTCCTACACCGAAAGCTCACACGCAATACACAGCTCTTACAATATTTCCATCCCATCGAATGAGAGGTTTCCTCCACAAATTTCAATTTCCTTGGTATTAACTCTGTAAGCACTATCACACTCTCATCAATGGGAAGTGGAAACCGTTTGGCAACACTAAAGAGAGAAAAACTCATAAAATGTTGTGGAAAAATAAATATCCCGAGGAAAGAACTGGGAAAAGTTTGTCTTAACACGTGGAAAATGTATTTACCGTTTTGATGTTGGAATTGACATTTGTATGTCTGCTAAAACTTTTTTTTTTTGTATTATTTCGTTTATTTATTCATCGTTCGTTTGGAAGCAAAGGTCTTTTTGGTTGTGCCTCGAGCCTGAGACTGGTGGACAACTTTTAACTCCAAACTTCGAAAGTTAGGTACCTTGGAACTTGCCTAATTTGAGCAACTTGAGACTTGAAGGGTTCTTTAAATTTTCTTCTTGTTTTCCTTTCCGTTCGTTTGAAGTTTGAAATTATTGACCGAACGATAGTGAGGTCTATGTTTTAACTCGACCGTTTTGCATTTGGTTTAGATGTTTGTCTGTCTGTATGTTCCGCTATAACTCCCGATTGTCTGGTCTGATTTTGGTGAAATTTGGTACACATCTTCATTAAATCAAGGCACGTCGCTGATTGAAATTTGGGGCCCCAAAGTTGAACGGGGCCCCCGTTACGATCTTTCAAAACATTACGATCCCCCAATACAGTTGCCACGCAGGTACCTTGGAACTTGCCTAATTAGCTAATTACATATTCATATGCGTGGGAATAAATCTATTGTTCTGTTTCAAAGGTTTAATTTTATTCTTTAGAGTGATTGACGGGTTTTGTATTAGTGTCACCTCTTTTTTACTTTCCTTATCCTATAGGAAGGAAAGTAATGTAATCGGGTCAAATTTTCGATGGTCAGATTTTAGTGCCAAAACACGTTTTGGGGTCCCTAGAGCCTAAATCCAAAGTTTCAGCCATTGGTCTGTGTGTCTGTGTGTCTGTCTGTAAACAAAATATCTCGAGAACGGTAAGAGCTAGAGACTTGAAATTTGGTATGTATCTTTCAAATGTGACAAGGATGCGACACGAAACTTTTGGTTAAGACCGGTGTAACGCTTGGCGGCATTTTACTGCTTTTTGGCGGTTTTCGGTGTAATTTAACAATATCTCGGGAACGGTATAAGCTAAAGATTTGAAATTTGGTATGTAGTTCACAAATGTGACAAGGATGCAATACAAAACGTTTGGTTAAAATAGGTGCTGCGGTTGGCGGTATTTTGACCGATTTTTGGCGGTTTTCTACCATTTTTTGGCGGTTTTCAGCTATATCGACTAAACGGTTAGAGATATTGTAAATGTTACAACAGAACACCCAAATAAGCACCATTCAATAGGATAAGGAAAGTCGTGTGATGTTCACACCAGATTTTTTTTAGTTTGAAAATCCTCTGACTTTTGTTCTCTTTCTGTTTATTGTTTTCAGTTGCCTTCAAATAAAGAAGAGTGGCTGAAAATTGCAAGAGACTACGAGAAACTCTGGAACTTTCCGAATTGTTTAGGGGCACTCGATGGAAAACATATCGTTATGGAGTGCCCAATGAACACGGAATCAGAATTCTACAATTATAAAGGAACCTTTAGTGTGGTACTTTTAGCACTAGTAGATGCCAACTATCGTTTCATATATGTGGACATTGGATGCCAGGGCCGGATCAGTGATGGAGGAGTCTTTAACAATTCGTCCCTGTACTCTAAGTTACAAAGTGATGAACTGGATTTTCCAACTGACAGGAAGCTGTGTTCAACTGATGAACCATTACCATATGTCTTCATTGGAGATTCAGCTTTTGCCTTGAGTCGCCGCATGATGAAGCCATACCCCGGAACTCATGAAAAAGGAAGTCCCCAAAGAGTTTTTGGGTACCGATTGTCTCGAGCGCGGCGAGTCGTTGAAAATGTTTTTGGTATATTGTCATCCGTGTTCCGCGTTTTTAGGCGACCAATGGCTTTAGAGCCCGAGAAAGTCAGTAATGTCACCCTGGCATGTGTCCTCTTACATAACTATCTAAGGGGAAGCCCAGCAGCCACCCAATCTTATATTCCTCCTGGTACGCTTGACACTGAAGTCGATGGTGAAATGATTGAGGGATTGTGGAGGAAAGATCAAGATGAAATGACATCCTTCTTTCCCTTAAAGAAGTTACCTAGGAAAGCAGGAAAAGACGCAAAGGATATTCGTGATGCTTTTGCGGCCTATTTCACAACAAGTGGCAAATTATCTTGGCAAGACAGTTATTGTTAAATACAGTCAAACTTCTCACATACCTTATTATTTTCTTTGTTAATCTACTTTAAATGTACTTACCTAATATCGTACTGCCAATCCGTCTCTGAATTGTGCAGCAGTGAGGTCAGTATTATCAGATTTGGTGGGAATTATTGTCAGCCATTGTGACGACTTGCTTTCTATTGCTCTTTTAACACTTCTCTTCGTTTTTTCTGGTAACTTCTCTAATATTTCATTGCTTCGACTTTCTTCTTCGTCTTCTCTTCTTTTTCTCTCTTCTGATGTTGTGACTAAAACATGACTGAAATGATCTGCGATGTTTAATTCATTTCCCGAGCGAATACTGTAATACAGGGTGCGCCAGAAAAACACTGACAACGGCTCAGGGTAGGTAGATGTCATCATTTCCAACAAGGTTCTGTGGGTCATTTTCCCAACTTGGACCTCGTTACCGAGAAACGTCCAAAAAACCACTTCTTGAAAATGGTGTGAACATCACACACTTTCTATTACATTTGCAGAATATACGTAGGTATTTGAAAAGAAATAGAAAGTAAAAAAAATGTAATAAAAGGGAAATTTGTTGACACAGGGGAGTATCGAACCCGCAACTTCTCAACTGTAAGTCAGAGAGTGCGAAAAGTAGCATCATTCGATTCGGCGTGAAAAATCACATTGATATTCACATCCGAATGACCAAATGTTTTCAATGTGTCTTAGCGTTTACGAAATAAGGGTTAAGCAACAATGTCTTTGGTTAATATCAGGAGGGGTGACTATCCGATTTTTACCAAATTGTTACAGTCGCGTCCTTGGACCATACCGGGGAAATATCTGGATGGGTGATTATCCGATTTTTACCAAATTGTTACAGTCGCGTCCTTGGACCATACCGGGATAGCATACATGATATCTGGATGGGTGACTATCCGATTTTTACCAAATTGTTACAGTCGCGTCCTTGGACCATACCGGGATAGCATACCGTACTTTGGTTAATATCTGGATGGGATGATCCGATTTTTACCAAATTGTTACAGTCGCGTCCTTGGACCATACCGGGATAGCATACCAAATTTCATTCTCTACGACAAACCGTTCTTGAGATATTTTGTTCACAACTTTCTACTTTTTCCCATTTAAACCTGTAGTACGTACGTACGTTACGTACCTACAGACCATGAGACAAACCGGTCTTGAGATATTTTGTATACAACCTTTTCCCATTTAAACCTGTGGTACATACATACGTACAGACCATGGGACAAAAACTACTTTTTTGTTCTACTTTTTCCCATTTAAACCTGTAGTACGTACGTACGTAACGTACAGACCATGGGCTAAAAACCACTTTTTTGAATCAGGGTCAAAACACGGATATTTCCAACCATTTCCCGATTTTGAAAATTTGGACCGATTGCAATACTTTCATTACTAGTATAGCTCCGCTATACTGTAGTAATAGAAAGTATTACGTTACGAAACACGCGTTTTTTTGGAGCTGAGGTCTCCATCTTTCAGGAAAACTTGCGCTTTATTCAAGGATCAGAATGAGACCTTTTTTGCCTTTTTAACTCACGTCCTTCCCGGAGAAATAACCACTTGTTTACCTGGAAAACATACGAGGGGCTAGAAAACTATTGAGCGTGTGTAGGTGTCTTGAATGCTTCAAACAACTTCATTGGTGTGAAGACAGCCACAGATTGAATTCTTTGCTCCGGCGATACTGTTTACATTTTTTTATTTATTTTTTTTTTTTTAAGTTTTCCTCTGATTGGTTGAAATTCCAGCGGAAAAATTGAATTTTTTATTTTCACAGCCCTCGCGTCTTCTACAACAGCCATCCTAGCTAGCTTAGTTGGTAGTGCGTCTGCCTTGTAAGCACTAGGCCGCCCACAAGTGAGCGTATTTGGATTAACTTCGGATCAAGCAATCTGATTGGGGTTGATTTCAAAAAATTCCGCCCGGGGCGGATTTTATCCTGATGGGATAATGTTCGTTCTCGGAACGGCTGGCTTTTTCCTATCCTGTCTTCCTTCTCTCTTCGATTTCGGGACGATAAGACCATAGCAGTTACAGCTCCCTCTGTCAAACCTCTTAAAAAAAATAAAAAAATAAAAAAAAAATCTACAACATTGCAAAGGCACCCACACACGGTCAGTAGTTTTCTAGCATCATGAGTGTTTTACAGGTAGTCAAGTAGTTATTTCTCTGTTACCTATAGAGACCTACTCTACCTAGGCTGGCGATGGCGGCTAAAACTTCAGTATGCTTATTACTTATTAATAAAGTGACTTGGACCACCTTTAAAAAAAGTCTTGCCAGCCTAGTTAGCTTAGTTGGTAGTGCGTCTGCCTTGTAAGCACTAGGCCGCGGGTTCGATTCCCGCCCGGGGCGGATTTTATCCTGCTGGGATAATGTTCGTTCTCGGAACGGCTGGCTTTCTCCTATCCTGTCTTCCTTCTCTCTTCGATTTCGGGACGATAAGACCATAGCAGTTACAGCTCCCTCTGTCAAACCTCTTAAAAAAAATAAAAAAATAAAAAAAAAATCTACAACATTGCAAAGGCACCCACACACGGTCAGTAGTTTTCTAGCATCATGAGTGTTTTACAGGTAGTCAAGTAGTTATTTCTCCGGGAAGGACTTGAGCTAAAGAGGTAAAAAAAGGTCTCCTTCTAATCCTTGAACAAAGCGCAAGTTTTCATGAAAGATGGAGATCTGTGCTCCAAAATTTCTTCGGACAAAAACCGCGTGTTTGGTAAATTTTTTCGAGCTTGAAAAAACACATCAAACCTGATTTTTGGAAATCGGAGATCAGGTCTATTCGGCTCAAAATTTTGTGCTCTGGCTCGTGGTTTTAACAAAAAAGTTTATCGATTAAAATGAAAAAGTTATGACCTAAAAACTGACACAAGATCTGTAATTTTTCAAAAAGTGCTTTTTTGGACGTTTCTTGGTAACGAGGTCCTTGTTGGAAATGATGACATCTACCTACCCTGAGCCTTTGTCAGTGTTTTTCTGGCGCACCCTGTATAATATAAGACTTAATAAATTGTAATAATAAGAAATACACTTACAAAATCAGATGTTTTCGTTTTCCTAGGTTTGTAGATAGTATGCAAAAACGATGCCATTTTCTCGTATGCGAACCAATCTGGCTTGAAAACGTCTTTAGTTCCAGTCCCAGTTCCCTTACTTTCCTTCACCTTTGACGCCAGCTTCCTGTAAGTTGCCATCAAGTGGTCTTTCTTCTTCTTCAAATCAGGAATTGAAAATTGGACGCTTAGTTTTTCTTGGATTCGCGTCCATGCATCAAACACCTTGTCTTTATTTTTGTGATTAGCAAATCCAGGGTTCCAAATAATTGGTTCTGCTTCATAATGGTCCAAAAATTCAATGACAAGTTCATTCTCCCACTCCATTATTAAAAAAAAATAGAAACTACAACTTAAAATAAAAACAATGGAATATAATTATTAAACGAAAAACTAAACACATAAAGAAATATCTAAAAAATATTTCTTTAAGTGTTTAGATTTTCTTTTAAAAAATAACACTACTAAAAAATATAAAAATTTAAAAATACTAAAACGAAAACAAACCACGCGCCGTTGGAACACTCTAGACAGTCTAGACAAACCTGATCTGTTGACTCGTGATCCCGCCGAGCCACGCGCCTCTTTGATGTTTACCGACAATTTATGGGAAAGCAGACCTTGGAAACCAAATTTTGGTCTGAATACAAAGATCCAACGGAAATGAGAAAATATTAAACCCTGTTTATATCATGGTAAGTAGGTAATAGGAAGATAGCTTCACTCCCCTGGTTTGTGGTGAACTGGAATTTGATCTACGGGATGTGCTTGATTGATTCTGGAACATTTTCTTAATCTTGACTGGAGAAACTTGGGAAATTGAATGTTAAACTGGTGAAACATCACATGGGTGAGTTGAGATTCTAACATCTAAATGGGAACTGGGAAATTTGATCTGGGAGTAAATGGGTGATGGACGGCAGTTTGGGTCCATTTGGGAAAGTGATTGACCTCAGTGCTTAGTGGTGAAGCGTTGCAAGCGTGCGATAGATCGAGTCTTTGTCCTCCTGGGACAATACTTCAGAATACTTTCCTAACCTAGCCTTCCAATTGCCCAGTATCGGTGTCACCCTCTTTACCTCTGCTAGGCTCTTGACCTTGAGCCACCTACCCCTCCCATAACTGCTGAGCCTGACGTAAGCAGCGCCATGATGCACCACACCGCCTCCCCCTACAGTACTGGGTGTAATGGCGAAATCCGCTGCATCTTCCTTCTTCACACCGACCTGCTCCGCATCCTCAAGGAACATGTCCATGGCGATGTCGGGGCGGGTACCCCTAAGCGACGCCAGGACCCAGGTAGCGAGTTTCTCATACACACGAGCCCCTCCCCCCGCTTGCACGCTCTTAACGGGGTTGCGGAAACGCAATCCGGTTAGAGTGCGCATAACATATCCCTGTACTCCCCCCAATTCATAACTCCTCCGTAGGAACTCTCCCCGGCGCCTGCTGATAAATTTTTTCTGCGGATGCACTTCATATCCGAAGGTATTGTATGCTGACACGATGTCGTTAATCTCCCTCAAGGAAGGGGAGGTAAAAAGAACGTCATCGCCTTGGGCGCAGAAGAATTTGGGTTTGTACTCCCCGATACCCCCTCTCCTCAACCATGTACAGATGACCCTGAAGGACGCAATGTTCAGCAAGGTGTCGAGTAGGGCCGTCCACCTCCATCCGCTAGGCACCCCGTTCTCCCATTCAAATACCCGCGACCCGCAATAGACTCTAGCGCCCATGTGGGCTATGCCGTGATAAAGAGCCTCCCACACCCGGAGGATATCGTGCTCACTGGTGAACGAGCGGTATAACGTGTCGCCTATCGCCCGCAGGACGGCGAGTATTGTACCCTTACTCTGGTTGTTGTCGAAGTGCCACTGGTCAAGGGGTACCTTCCATTGACCTTGGTCCCTTACGTGCCGCACAATTTTAATGTCTATCTCCTCGTTGCCGCTCGGCCCTGCGAATAACGTCGACGTTTCTGACCCGTAAAACCCACGCTCGACCGCCGTGCTAAGGTATGCCATCTGCCGGTTAACGTGGTTTCCGCACTTGACTACCGCCCTCACCTTAGTTGGTTCTGACTTTTGCATGACATGCATCTCGTCCTTTCTCGCGACCAGTAGCAGCGCGCCGACATCCTCGTCAGTATAGGTTACAGCGTCCACCCCCTTATTCCGCCGTGTCTTGTGAACCTTGCCCTCCACCTTCCCTTGCCGTCCTGTTCCGGCCCTCCCCATCATCCAGGCCCCTCCGTTCGTGTACTCCTGTATATCCGGGACCCTCTCTGGTCGCCGCCATTCCGTCCGCAGCAAGTTGATCGTCTCCTCGTATATCAACCTTTCGTACTCTTCTTCGCAGTATGGGCCCCCGACTACGTGCTTCTTCCCCAGCCAGGGAATAAGCGCTCTGTAGCCCCCGCCGGTTTCCCAGTAGCACAACCACCGCCATCCCGGGTGGAGATATTCCCCCCCTAGCTTGACGAACCCTGTCAGTGCCTTAAAGAGCTTGGTGGTGTTACACTCACATGCATGAGGCATCCTCTCCCGCATGTACCAGTACCAGAACTGTAGCAGTGCGCCTATGTCATCACCTCCCAGGCGGTGTGCCATGTGCAACCCATCCTCTACCTTCCCTTTCGGCCAGACGCAGCACTTCTCTCCCTTGTGCCGCTTGGGGAGGTGGTACCTCAGTAGCGTGGCATCAAACGCGGTGTAAGGCCTCTCCCACCCCGGGGTGTCACAGCACCGGGAGTTTAATTCCCCGCACTTGCGTCGTACCTCCTTCATCAGCCTACCAAAAGTCCACGTCGATTCGGGCTCTATACCCGCTCGTGGGTGTTGAGGTTGTGTTCCGTGTCGATTGGGTCTGCGGCCAAGAGCGTTGGTGCCGCAGTTTGGAGGTTCTCTATCTCCTCCACCTTGTCCTCTTTGTTGGGCGGAGATCCGACCTCCGGCGTGGGGGCATGAAAATCCCCCTTGCATAGTATCTGGGGCGACATGCTGTTGAAGACATCCGCCATGCAGTTCCGGTCGAACCCACGAGCAGAGGTGCCCGGGAGGACGGGGCGCTGCTGTGTCGTGATGAATTGCAGGGGTGCACCGTACCTACCCTCCGTAAAGGCCCGGCGGACGTCCGGGATAACAGAGACCCCCACATCCCTCTCCTCAATCCAATCTCTGCGCACAGGCATCAACCCCCACCCGAATGGCAACGCCAGATGCCCCGCCCGTGCGACTTTCCCTGCACCACCCCATCCGCCAAGCCTCGCTAAGGCTTCTGTGGCACCGGAATGGACTCTGCCAACCAACGTGCTCTCCTCACGTGGCAAGACTGTCATGTTCCCCAGATTGATAAAGGGAGGTATGGTAGGTAGGGCCATGATGTTCACCTTCCCCAGCCTCCTCCTGACCGAGGCTTTGTTGGTCGAGACCTTGTCGGGCGCATAGCTACCCATGAGATTCGGGTCCTCTGCCCTGTCGTCGCGTAGCACATATATTTCATCGAAGAGTGGGTCACGCTCCAAACTGACGTCGTCTGTACCCACATCCGATATCGCTGGTATCCTGCATCCCGTCATGGTGGCGATAAACCCCTCTCGCACGAGGTTGACATTCAGGCTGTAACAGTATCCCAATGACGGGTGACCCCCTGACATGGTCTGTTCTGCTATACTGCGCAGAGTGGCCCCCTCACCCCCAACCTCCGTCTGCCACTTGGCCTCGTCAATGTTCAAGGCCACATCTCCCACACCCGCGGCAGCATCGCCGATTAAGGCACCTATCTTCATGACTTCAATGAAAGACCTAAGCTCCCGGCCCTTCAGGAGTATACTCCGTAAGCTCTCCAGCTGCGACCCGATCCTCAGCGTACTCGCACTCGGCGTCTCAACCATGCACATGCCCAAGCCTGTCAGGATCTCAGCGGCATTCGACCAGCGTCCAATGCGGATCACCGGCCAGTCATTGGCGTCGGCCCGGAGCGCGGTGACCACATCGCAGGCTGTAACCACGTGCGCATGCCTGTAGTTGGCATCGGCCCCTACCAACTCCTCGCCCTGCAGGTCTAGAGCGAAGTTGGGTACGTTCGGGTCCGCCTGCATGTAAGCCGGCCCATTGAACAGGTTAACCTCCAGGGCCATGTCTTGGTACCCGCCCGTACGGGTCACCTCCACCTGCGGCGGGAAGCGGGGGAGTGTATGGACTAACATCTCCGAGACGATTCCCCAGTCCAATGTCCGCCCTCCGTTGTGGAGCTGGAGGAGTGCATCCCACTCAGACCTCAGACTCCTGTCGCTATGCAACACGTCATACACACACGCCATCACCCCGGGGTCAAAGTCGATTAGAGGAACGTCAGGGAGCGCAGCGGCGTGACCCGGGTCCATTGCCGCTACTAGTTGGACACCTCCTATTGTGATTGGGTCCTGGCCCAGAGTAGCGTGCACGAATAGGATGACTCTTCTAGGGTCATGAATCGTGATATTGCTTGCATTGCGGATGAAGTCAGCCCCTCTGTCCCCCACCACCATTTGGTAGGTCTCAACTGTCAGGGCGAGGGGGTACTCCAGTGCGGCAACAACTTTGAGGCTCAGCCTGATGGGACTCATGCGCTCCTGTCCGAGTACGATCACTACGACATCCTCTCCGGAGAGGCCGCGCGGTATCCCTCCCAATGTAATGGCCCCTCTCTGGAGTGCCCTTTCCAAGAATTGTGGGGAGATACATGCTGCTTGGTATCCCCACTGATCGAGCAACCTACGAGACATGAAGGCTCTCTGTGTGTCCTGCATAGCCGCTAGATCGTAGCTCACTCCGGCGGGCTGTGTGACGACATTCTCTCGCATGGAATCATATAGTGCCACCTTCAGCGCCGGGCCTCGCCAATCACTGGCGGCCTGATTCTTCAGCACGTCAACCATACTGCATGTCGACGTCGAGGCGGCAAACCAGAATGCGTTATCAAGCCCCATGCGTGGGTTCAACATCCCACGGGCGATGACCGATGTGACCGTCACCGCGTCTAAGTACTTGTCCTGGACCTCACAGTTTACGAGAGTAGGGCCTCGAATGGAGTCAGTGTATCCTACCCCGATCCATAGTTGTGGGTTGGGCACCTGATCCAAGAGGGGCTGCAGCGCTCCGCGTGGCGCTAGTGCGACATCTCTTGCGAGCGTACTTTCTATCCGCTCGATAGTGGCTACAGCAGGGTGGAGGACTATGTGCCCGTCCTGTACGCCCATCATCGCTCTGATGGCTCTATGCCATGCTCTTCCCCTCGCAGCATTACGGTTGCGTATGGCGAGGACATTCGCGTTGTACGCAGCGAGGGCATTTACGCGTGCCGCCGCCTGCGCCTCATTCTCCCCCGCTGCAGCAGGTCCAGCGTTTCGCGGAGCGACAGGTATACGGTCTGCCCGCTGTCCAGCCCGTAATATCTCCCTGATCCGGTTGGCAGGGAAGGGGGCCCCCTCAGCGTCCTGGTATTCATCGGCGGGGTTGTCCCCCTCGAGCGGCACATCGTGCGGGAACGCCTGGGCGTCGACAGGGGCATGTTTTGCAATGCCTCTATTGGTGTTTATGTAGATCTCCATAGCTTGGCCTGTCATACCTTTGTTCTTTGATACGACTTCTCTCATACCTGACCAATGCTCTGTCATAATCCCCGTATTGTGGTTGGACAATTGTTTCGGGATGATGCATAAGAACACCTCATGACCAACTGGATTGCTTGATACAGGCTTGATGAAGAGCCACTCGTAGTCACTAAAACAATTAAGCACCTCACCCACAGAATGTTCCAACGATATGTGATAGTAGAACATTTTGAAAATCACTATCTTGGGGATTGTGCGGCAATATGACGGGGGCAAGTTTCGACACATACTCGATGTTGTTACCAGACCTTTGTGAATTTTCCGCATCCATAGTGATAATGGTTGGGGGATTTGTATGAAATGCTTTCACCAATTTCTCAGCAAATTTTGGAGACAAAATGTCTGTTTGTCCACTTGATAATCCTAGATCTGTCAACCTAGAAGTAGAAACAATACATTTCATTGCAGGAGGATCAGTGTCAGTGATATCATCTCGAGGGTCTATGTTCACATCTAACCATGTGTTGTAGAGAACATTGGCTGTCGGATATAGCTGTGATAGAACTGTGACAGTCCCCCTGACCCCTCTGCTAGACAGTAGATATTTTCGGCTTTGATAGTGAGTGGAGTAAGACCCAACAGAGAGAGTATCTCCAAGAATTTGGTAGCTGCAGAAGATATGACCCCAATGACCCTGGGAATGTACATAATCTCTTCTATCTTATAAGATCCATTGATTTTTCGACTCTCAGCATATATTGAGTAATCATTGAGAGACATTGTGGGTAATGATAGATGTCCTACAGAAGTCCGTATCTGGTTTTTTGGTGTATTCTTCTTGTGTGCCCTCCACAACGTCACTATCTTTTCACGCTCTTCTGTCTCTTTGGAATACCAGAATATGATCTAGCGTTCTTGATACATCCGGACCTGAGAGCTAGATTGATTCTCTTTCTGATGGCCTCCACCATGTGATACTTTGACACGAGCCTCAAGACTCTGTCTTCTGGGATTTCAGTATCCTGGAATTCGACAAATAGTGCCTTCGTTGTTACTAAGAGTATGTTGGATCTTATTACATACCTAACATTCTGGGCTATTAGATTGGAAAGTTTCTCAACTTGAGTGACAGTGGAGTGTTCAACCACAGGTATCCCAGTGACAACCAAATATTCATTCAACTTCCCTGATTCGAGCAGTAGTTCGGCCAAACAATGAAACGATTTGTCATAGCCTAAATCTTTGGCGTAACCTGAGTCACTATTGAGGATATGTTCACAATGTTGTGAGTATACAAAGATTTGGCATGCGAGTTGTAATAGTGGTAGGCGTTTGAAGTCATTTACACTGACAACATCTGCCCTGTGTGTCACCTCAGACTCAAGCTTCCTGTGATATGTGTAGTAGTCCTTGTCCACTTGTTTTGCGACGTTAAGAGCTGTGAGAGTAATCATAGCTTCATCTATGTTGAAGGACAGGTTGACGACACTGGGCCCTGCCGGGACAGATGGCTCTACAGGCCCCCCTACGTATGTGGGGTTTCTAATGTCAAAAGAGAGATTGGAGTACTCTTCCAGGCATTCTCTGCAGCGAATGTAGGCATGATACACGGGGTCAAGCTTTCCAATCAACAATCCAGTTAGTCGTAGGTTAACAGGGTTCATAACATACAATAGCTGATAGAATATGTTGTAGTCTTCACCGTTTTCTGTGAGGGTTTTCATGCTGTTGGATGATTGTTTAAAGTGTGATGATATGCCTGGTAGCATATTAAACATTGCGTATATCTTTTCAGCAGAAGAAAGGAGCCTATGAAAGATATTGCCTGATATGACTTTCTCGAAGAATAACTCTTCCTCTTTATCTGTCATCTCAATCCCCATTGATATTTTCTTGTCGTCGATCAATCTGGTGAGTAGTATCTCTAGTAGTGGAGAATTAGTGAGTCGCATCCAAGATCTACATCTAGCTAACGTCTTCATTGTCTTCACCATACTAGTTTTTTCGTTGAAGTCCATAGTAGGCTTTCCAATCATGGCCATTTTTTCACTGAAATATTTTGTGGCAGCTTCGAAGGGTCCTTGAAATCTTTGCAGAACCTCTGTTAATTTAATTTCTCTTGTCGCGTATGAAGGTTGGAAAATTTCCAACATCCTTCTCTTTAGGAGGTAGTACACCTTTCTGGGGGTGGGGGTGGTGGGATTGTTGTTATCTGGTTTAACTGGCTTGAGCTGTCTCTCGGTGAGACTATCTGGTTTGGTGTTGGTCTCTCGGGCAATGGAGGTAATGGTAAATGTGGGGCCATTGATTGGGTCAGTGGAGTGTGCGCACGGGAGGTAGTACTTTCTGGTGGTGGAATTGTTGTTACCTGGTTTATCTGGCTTGAGATGTCTCTTGGTGAGACTATCCGGTTTGGAGTTGGTCTCTCGGGCAATGGAGGTAGAGGCCCCCTGGGCCCTTCTGGTGGCTCGGAGACCCGAGGGGTTGTTTGTTGTTGTTCTGGGATTATTGGTACCTCATAATCCTGCTGTGGCGTTGATGCTGTAGGCTCTGTGATGTCCGGGTCCGCCCTAGACACCCTTTTTGATATTATGGTTAGCTTTTCAAGGTCTTCATCTAGTTTTTGGGCTAGCCCTTTCTTCTTTTGGTCCACGAACTCCAACTCCATGTTCTGCCAGAATCCGTCCAATAACCTCACAAAATCTGCCTTTCTCAGATTAGCCTTTTCCACTGGACCCGTGAACTGTGTTGTACTCACCCTGCCCCTCAGGTGGGTGTATGTTGTAACAATTTGGCTCCAATTGGCGTCGTTGGCGTCATCGACGCCCTCTGTTTCCTCCAGGTCCTGCAACCTGTGCATTGTGTCCTGGTAAAACTGCAACTCCTTGTCTGCGTCTTCTATGTTGTCCACGTCTACTGTACCTAAGGGCTCGTTCAGATACTTTCTGAGCTGAGCTCGTAGGGTTCCCGCATCCGTCTTCTCTAGGGCTGACTTCCCTCGGGCCTTGAGCTCAAAAAGTATCTCTTCTTTCCGGAGCCTGTTTACCTCGAATTCGAATCTCTTTTTTAACTGCTCCATCCCGCTTAATCAGTTTTGAATAACCAGATAAAACAACAGGGGAAGAGTAGAGAAAGGAAAGAGAAGGAGGAAGAAATAAAATAATGCGTCCCAAGAAAGTAATATCAATTTATACACTTACCGCCTCGCCTCCCTATCTTGACATTACCCGATTCTGGAGTTTCTGGTGGTTCCGCTCCTCGGATGGTCTTTCCGCCAGCTCGTGAAATCACAGGATCCTCTGTAATGACTATTAGGGTGGTGAGCTTTTAGCGATCCTTGAAATACTTGTAATGGCTACACGGTGATGCTCCTCCCTCACACTAGTAGGTACACACACATAAAACACTTTAGGTAGGCGACTATAAGTGACAACTTTGTCTTTAAGAAGAAAAAAAATCTGGTGTGAACATCACACGTCTTTCCTTATCCTATTGAATGGTGCTTATTTGGGTGTTCTGTTGTAACATTTACAATATCTCTAATCGTTTATAGTCAATATAGCTGAAAACCGCCAAAAAGCGGTCGAAACCCGCCAAAGAGCGGTCAAAATACCGCCAACCGCAGCACCTATTTTAACCAAACGTTTTGTGTTTCATCCTTGTCACATTTGTGAACTATATACCAAATTTCAAGTCTCTAGCTTATACCGTTCCCGAGATATTGTTAAATTACACCGAAAACCGCCAAAAAGCGGTAAAATGCCGCCAACCGTTGCACCGATCTTAACCAAAAGTTTCGTGTCGCATCCTTGTCACATTTGACATCTACATACCAAATTTCAAGTCTCTAGCTCTTACCGTTCTCGAGATATTTTGTTTACAGACTCACATTTGACAGCTACATACAAAATTTCAACTCTCTAGCTCTTACCGTTCTCGAGATATTTTGTTTACAGACAGACAGACAGACACACAGACGGACCAATGGCTCAAACTTTGTACTACATACCAAATTTCAGGTCTCTAGCTCTTACCGTTCTCGAGATATTTTGTTTACAGACAGACACGGACCAATGGCTGAAACTTTGGATTTAGGCTCTAGGGACCTCAAAACGTGTTTTGGCACTAAAAACTGACCATCGAAAATTTGACCCGATTACATTACTTTCCTTCCTATAGGAGAAGGAAAGTAAAAAAATTAAAAGCGATTAATTACACACAATACAAAACTTAAATTACGAATGAGCGCACGTTGAACCTTAACAATTCAAATTTCAAAAGGAGAAAAAAATTATAAATATTGCGGCTCCCTCATATTCATCCCCACTGACCTCTCCTTCTTCTCTTCCCTCCATGGTTTAAGATAACAATAATAACACTGGATTAAATATGAATTCGATTAACAAGACAAAGGGGTTTATTTTTTAACTCGCACTTCGTGCTCGGGAGGGGGGCTTCGCCCCCCTCCACCCCCGGGGGCTTCGCGTGTTCGCTACGCGGAGTTGCGTATACGGTCGCGCTGCGCGCTCCCGGGGCTTCGCGGGGTTGCGCATGGGGTCGCGCTTCGCGCTCCCTTGGCTTCGCCCCTGAAAACTAATATCGTCCCTGAGTCTTGTCTCGAAGAAATGAAAACTAAAAGCGAGAGAAAATTTTAAACGTAGGAAAAGTTTTGCTGGCCTCAAACCTTGTTCCCTGTGTATTTCTTATGGGGGAACTAAAAAACGTCAATATCTTGGGAACTATTTGGAATTTCGGGAGTTTCCGATTTTTCCCAGTATGTACAAAAAATAAGGAATCCAATGGTGAAAACTGCATCTCCCTAGCACATCTAGAAGTGGGTTAGAATTAGTATGAGTGAGTGAGTCAGTCAGTCAGTTACACAAGGGGCTGTATATATTTAGGACTCGCACTTCGTGCTCGGGAGGGGGGCTTCGCCCCCCTCCCGGCTTCGGGGGCTTCGCCCCCCTCCATCCCGCGGGGGCTTCGCGTGTTCGCTACGCGGGGTTGCGTATACGGTCGCGCTGCGCGCTCCCGGGGCTTCGCGGGGTTGTGCATGGGGTCGCGCTGCGCGTGTTCGCTACGCGGAGTTGCGTATACGGTCGCGCTGCGCGCTCCCGGGGCTTCGCGGGGTTGTGCATGGGGTCGTTTCTTTACGGTCGCGCTGCGCGCTCCCGGGGGCTTCGCGGGGTTGTGCAGGGGGTCGCGCTTCGCGCTCCCTTGTTTACGGTCGCGCTCCGCGCTCCCGTGTTTACGGTCGCGCTCTGCGCCCGGGGCTTCGCGGGGTTGTGCATACGGGGTCGCGCTTCGCGCTCCCTTGTTTACGGTCGCGCTGCGCGCTCCCGGGGCTTCGCATGGTTGTGCATGGGGTCGCGCTGCGCGCTCCCGGGGCTTCGCGGAGTTGAGCATGGGGTCGCGCTTCGCGCTCCCTTCTTTACGGTCGCGCTGCGCGCTCCCGGGGGCTTCGCGGGGTTGTGCATGGGGTCGCGCTTCGCGCTCCCTTGTTTACGGTCGCGCTGCGCGCTCCCGGGGCTTCGCGGGGTTGTGCATGGGGTCGCGCTTCGCGCTCCCTCGTTTACGGTCGCGCTGCGCGCTCCCGGGGTTGTGCATGGGGTCGCGCTTCGCGCTCCCTTGTTTACGGTCGCGCTGCGCGCTCCCGAGGGCTTCGCGGGGTTGTGCTTGGGGTTGCGCTTCGCGCTCCCTTGTTTACAGTCGCGCTGCGCGCTCCCGGGGGCTTCGCGGGGTGAGCATGAGGTCGCGCTTCGCGCTCCCTCGGCTTCGCCCCTGAAAAGAAATATTGTCCCTGAGTCTTGTCTCGAAAAAATTAAAACTGAAAACTAAAAGCGAGAGAAAATATTAAACGCAGGAAAAGTTTTGCTGGCCTCAATACTTGTTCTCCGTGTATTTCTTATGGGAACTAAAAAACGTCAATATCTCGGGAACGGTTTGGAATTTCGGGGGTTTTTGATTTTTCCCAGTATGTACAAAAAATAAGGAATCCAATGGTGAAAACCGCATCTTCCTAGCACATCTAGAAGTGGGTTAGAATTAGTATGAGTGAGTGAGTCAGTGAGTCAGTCAGTCAGTCAGTTACACAAGGGGCTGTATATATTTAGGACTCGCACTTCGTGCTCGGGAGGGGGGCTTCGCCCCCCTCCACCCCCCGGGGGCTTCGCGTGTTCGCTACGCGGGGTTGCGTATACGGTCGCGCTGCGCGCTCCCGGGGCTTCGCGGGGTGTGCAT
>NW_007380412.1:16158-23856 GCF_000475195.1 Diaphorina citri | reverse complement strand
CTGATTAACATCCCTTGGCTGGAGGGACTCTCCGTCTCTTTTCCAAGTCCAGTGACGTCCGTCTGACTGATATCTGTTGATTTTCGACTCATCTGACCAAATGACTTTACTCCACTTCTCTTCTGACTACTTTTCATACTGTTTTACGAACTCTTTTCTTCTTTTGATATTCTTATCACTCAGAAGCGGTTTCTTCTTTTTCACAATAGCATGGAATTTCTCCCTGTTGAGAGCTCGGGCTATTGTCCATTTACTGACTTGGGTCCCTGTGTCCCTCTTCAAGGCTCCGGCGGCTTCAGTTGCCGTACCGGCTTCGCCCCGGGTGACATATCTCACAAGCCTGCGGTGCTCTTGAGCTGAAAGCTTCCTTGGACGCCCTGTATTGACCTTGGTACTAGCAATTCCATGTTTCTTTCTTATTCTCTGGACTGTAGAATGCCCAATATTCAATATGTCTGCAATTTCTCGATTCGACAGACCTTTTTCAAGGTAGAACCGCACTTTATTCCTCACTTCATCTCTCTTAGCTTTCATGGTTACAAACTAACTAAAATTACGATTTTTTCCTTGCGGCGTATTTGAATTTTATATTGCTGATCAAAATTAGTTCACCAAAAGTTTTCGTTTCAAAAGTTTTTCATCGTTTATCAGTGTTATTCAGAGTTCTGTCAAACGGTGCAAAATTGAACCAATCCGATTTTTAATCCAAATCATTTTTGTATTTTTTGTTTGTTTAATTGTGGTTGATTTTTTATAGTCCTGATGGTTTCCAAGTACCTTGATATTATATTACGTGAAAAAATGTTCTCAGAAATACTACCTAACCTTTTGAAATAAAGGGTAACATGGAATTAAAACAAACATTGAACCACTTTTGCACATAACTGTAGGTACCAGGCAGAGACGTCGCCGAGAATCTTCGATTCTGATTGGTTACCGCCGCAGCTGGGGGTGGAACGTATGTGAGTAGATAGAGTGAGCGGGGTGCGCCGAGGTTCCCAACAAACTGCCACACGTGTAAGGTCAAAAGTCTATTGCTCCCAAACCACCACGTGGAGCCAAAGGTTCAATGCTCCGAAAAATATATCAATCCAGTGCGTTTGAAGGCTTAATTTTTTTATTTTTATTTTATTTTTATTTATTTTATTTTTTTTTATATGATTTATTAAATTTTATGAGAACTCGCGATCGCGCACAGACCCTCACAAACAAACAAAAAATATATTAAAAATCAAGTTAGGTATATTGATTTGCTCGGGGTGAGGTGATTAATAACTAAGCAAAAATTAAAAACTCCGACTGTCCAAAATACTCTTAGGTACGGGTTAATTAGATTTTTACTATCAATATTTAATCACAACACTATAATCGATTTTAAAAAGAAAAACTTTTACGTTGGGCGCCATATGATTTGGCTAGTTTTTGGTTTCTAACCTTCTCTGAGCCTTTGCTGGTTGGGTACAGCTTGTGAGCCCAGAGATCCTGGCTAGAGTCTATGACCTGAAGAAATCGGATAAATCAAGAAGGGGATACGGTTTCAAGAAAATCGTAAGACTTGGCGGTGGTTATATTTTTGAGGAATTCCACGTTAAAATATACAAGTGCGCGTTATGCCGACTCGCGAAGCTCTGTCTTTTACGTTCGCTGTTAGACCAGACAATGCATCGCTTTCGCGTACATTGCCTTGTCAGCATTATTAAATAATCGAAAATGGATTGGGTATTGTATTGCCACTGCCCGGCAAACCACCTTGAGGATCTTTACCACTTGCTCTGCATAATTTTTGAATGCATTGAACCCATTCATTTATCTTCATTCTCACATACTCATTTCTTTCTTCTTCTTTATGACATAAGCTTGCCATAGGAGTGGCGTAGGGAGCTAAAATTTTATTAAGAGATAACACTGATGCTGTGATTAACTTACCATTTGGTTAAAATCGGACGCCACCAACTTCTTTGGGAGAAGCTGGAAAACCCGCTCCCAACACTTCTGGTTTTCACTCCTGCCAACGGATAATTCTCAGGGAAGGTTAAGCCTTTTTCCCAAGGGCTCTTGGAATCGAACCAAGACAAGGGCCTTATGACACATGGGTGGTTGAGTTAGCCTCAGACTGGGCAATACCATTTAATTCCCTTCGAAAGGAATGTGAGTGAATAAATGATAAATAACTATACTGTTCAAATAGGGTTGAGCTGAAAATAAGTTCACTAACCCAGGTGTTATTTCAGGCAGTGTACAGCAAAATCAATAATCATGGATTAGAAAATTTGTATCAACTAATTTGATTAAATTATTATTTCAACAACAATAAAATAGAGAGAAAAACATTAACAATGTTATTATAATCAATTGCAACTTAGCAGCTCAAAATCATTGCAAATTTCCATGAGATATCTCCAGTTTGTAAAATCAGCACTTCCAGCATAATACTCAGATGTTCTCAAAACTACCAACAGTACACATCATTGGTCCAGAGGAAAGGAAAACAAAGAAAGGACACCCTAACGTTATTTGAGCCTCATGAAAGATAGGCGTTGTTAAACTGAGATGTGACCTAACGCGGTATTGGTTAAATAATTATATTTAGGAAAAAGGGTTACGGTGTAAGGGTCCTATTCTGCCCTGAGCCTAGCTTGCCTATCTGAATATGAGAGAATGTGTGCAATTTTACCTTTCGACGACGGCAAGTAAAATATGACCTGTGTATCTGTAGTCTAAGGACGGGCAGAACTCCCTATGCAGACAGGAAAGCAGGAAAGCTGGACAGCACTCCTTGGCATCACACCAAAATATATGAGTTGATCTGGGAAAGAAGAAAATCCAATTTAAGTACCAACATAATACAAATGCAGATAACCTATCAGATCAGATAGGTATGGTTACCCATCGAATAAAATGAACCAATCTTTTTTTTAAAAAAAAAAAAAATCATAATGGTTAGGCAGACCTTGGAAACCAAATTTTGGTCTGAATACAAAGATCCAACGGAAATGAGAAAATATTAAACCCTGTTTATATCATGGTAAGTAGGTAATAGGAAGATAGCTTCACTCCCCTGGTTTGTGGTGAACTGGAATTTGATCTACGGGATGTGCTTGATTGATTCTGGAACATTTTCTTAATCTTGACTGGAGAAACTTGGGAAATTGAATGTTAAACTGGTGAAACATCACATGGGTGAGTTGAGATTCAAACATCTAAATGGGAACTGGGAAATTTGATCTGGGAGTAAATGGGTGATGGACGGCAGTTTGGGTCCATTTGGGAAAGTGATTGACCTCAGTGCTTAGTGGTGAAGCGTCTGGTGCTTGAGATGGTACTTTCGGTTTGATAGTTACCCCTAAGGGTGAATTTTGAAGGGGAAATCGACATCTGACTCCATTTCTTGGGCTTTTAGCCGATGATCATGTTGATTAGAGATGTGTAAAGATTCATTGAGCGGTTCCACACAGAATCATGGATACTCGAATCATGGATACCCTACACAAGGGGCTGGGGTCTGTAATCAAACAACAAACTTTATCAAAGTTTATCCCGGTAATCCTGTCAAAACCTATACTATCCCACCTCAAATTGAACACCACAGTTTATGAAAGAAAATTTTACACCGGAAATTAAAGTTATTTTAGCCTTTCTAATTATTCAAAGGTACTTACGGCAATATTCCTCTGTAGTCCACCGTCCAGCTCGGGTACTCAAATCAAAATGAATATGGCTGTCAAACGGAATCTCGGATTTGAAAGAAAAAATGAAATCGGACCGGAGTTTAAACAGCTGATCATGATACGTCAGGGATACCAATCATTTTGTACCATAAAAGACCCAAATTTTGATTTAATTAAAACGAATTGACGGTTGGCCAATCTGAACTTGGCGGGGCCTAGTTGGAAATTACGATAAAGTGAAAGTTTTTTTGGTAGTTTTAAATGTTTTGTTACTTCCCGAAATTTCGAGTGGTTTGACAAACACTTTGCCGGTAAAATTTGAATTTTTGAAGTTGAGAAATTTTCACTTCGTTACATCTTTACCAATGACGCCACCAAGAAAACGATGGGATGTGACAATTTTCAAACCTAAGCATTTGAATGCATGTCCAGTTTCATCTTTCATTGAATCTTTCACAATAAGGTAACTTTTAGATGGTTCAGGAAAGTACCCATATCTTGGACCTTCCTTTATAAGTGTTGTAAGCCATGATTTTACTAGAGGAAGTTTACCAAAACAAGATGAGTCATCGGCATACCAATTTTGTACATAATTTGAGTTCTTGCATTTCCTGATTAATGGATATATCCCGACTGCATACATGTACATGGCAAGAGGATCTCCTTGAGTTGTTCCCTCCTTACTGAACAAATACTCAGATGAGTCCTTGACAGTGATGACTGCATATCCCCTGTAAGTATTGAACAAGAACTTAGCACATCTGGGCCAGTAAATCCTCACATGCCACAAAGCTAACACACGATTCAAGGCGTTAAATGCATTTGAAGCATCAATTAGCAAAAGGCCTTCATTCTCATCAGCTTCATTGAAACATTGCGTCATAGCATGGACAGCGCCTTCTATTCCAGATTTTATGCCTGTGCAGAGTTGATCAGCACCACATTTTTGCTGAACATCATCTCCAGTGACTAATGCCATAGCTTTTGCAATAACTCGTTGTAATACCTACGTTGCCTATTAAGAGTCCTTCCAATTCCGGAAAAAGGGTTCCGAGAACCCTTAGCTTGGTCTGTATTCCCGCGAATACCTGGGTACCCACTCAACTTCAATCGTAGTCTGACCCGTTATGGTAATTAAGGGAGCGTTTACCTTACAACTCACTTATTTACTCCATTTATCTGATATGACAAGTTTATCCGCAACTCGACTTTATTCAAGTGATGGGTCCACAATAAAGTCCGTCACATGTCCGTTTTAGTTTTAGTCACCTAATCTTTTAAGACATAGTTTGATTAAATAATTTAATAATAAAGTTGTTGTTATTTTAGTCTACTCTTTTTGGTAATTTTACAATAATATTGAGTTTAACGTTGAATCGTCGAGTTTTAGTAACGTTTAAAGGTACCTATAGAGGTCAAACATTTAGTCCGTGAAGGTCGTATTATGAGTCTACAAGTACGTCCGCCCCCTCTCTTTGTAGGTTGTCCCACCGGGTGTAGTAACGCAGGTCTCCTTTCGCTTTGTTTCTTTCCTTGGGATTGCAATAAAACGGTGCGAGTCACTGTTCTATCCGGCAAACCTATAGTTTGACCTACACTGGATGCGTCCCACTAACCAATTTATTAATATGAATCTTTTTCCCAATGCCAGCATTCCCAGGATAGACGGCGACTCGGATTCGGAACGGTATAGACATACTCTCCTTACACACGTAAAATGGAAAGCCTGCTTGCCGTTCATTTTATCTGGACACCATAGACATCGATTCCCTGCCAGTCTTGAGGATACGCTGTCCTTTCGTCCTTTCGACCTGTCGCTGAGAACCGTAGTGTGGTGTTATATACTCAACTAGACCCTTTCTTCTTTAGGTTAAAATTCATGTGTACTTATGTTACGTCTATTTTGGATGAGCTCTAGTCTATCCATACCAATGGGTAGCTTATTTTACTTGGTTATGAAAAAAATTTTTTTTTTTTTAGTATTACCAATCCGTCTGGAACCTTTGGTTTAATAACCAGTCATAACTTAATGTTTTCTAGGTTGCCTTCTACTTCTTTTATATATTTTGGGACAAATAATAGTACCATCATCCATTATCCTTCCTACTCCAAGTGAGGGGACCAAAACAACCACTTGACCTTACAACGTAGATGCCCTACACGCAACTCCTAAGACCTGTAAAAGAATTAGAACTGACCTCATTTGAACCCCTTTAAACTACAAATTTGACACTTTGTAAGTGTACCCCTCAACCTCTGAAGTTTGTAGATTTACCCTTGACCTTTAAACTACGACCCCTCATTTACCCACTACCTGCCGTCAAACCCAGGTAAACCCTTTCACCTAACTGGAGTCAACGAATCCCACCTTCGCAGACCAACGAACTCTACCATGAAGCCAAACTATCAATGGGACCCTCTCTTTCCACTCTAAAGAGCTTTCCCCTTCTAGCCTACGTACGACTGAGGTAAAGAACCGAAACGGCTACCTAGTACAACTAATCTCTACACATTTCTGAAGTAACTCGCCAAGGTGGTGTCTTAGTACCTATGAGCTTAAGTACTATGGGATGTGTTCCCCGACCCCAGACATTAGGTTTGTTGTTTGAAATAGTTTCAAGATAGGGCCCATTAGGACCAGTGTTTTTGGATATGATAGGGGGAGTTTAACTTCGGTGGTCAAATACTTTCCTTTTAAAATGTGGCCCTTTTAATTTCCAAAATAAAATCCGGAAAGATTAATAAGTTTCCCATGAATGCCGCTTGATAAGGAACATCAGGTGGCAGGTCGCAGCCCATGAGTTTAGTTTACTTATACCGACGTTTGCCTTAAGACCTAAACTTTCTTTTTTACTTTAGCCCTGGCCTCAAATTTTGTCGACTAGTACTATGCAGCTCCCCATGGTTAATAAAACGATGGTATTTTTCTGGGTTTAAAAACCTAAATTAATTTTGCTTAACTGCTAACCGGTTAGAACTTGAACCCGCCCGGATCAACCTTTAATGCTATTTCCACTTTCAAAAAAACCATCAAAATTTACAAAACAATGAAGGGCTTTAAGCTCACAAACTGTTTGTGAAACGGCCATTTAAACTAAAAAACTCACTCTTTAACAAGTGACCAGCAATGTAGAAATGGTTACTGCGCGCGGTGGTTCTTTGCTACCCTACACCTGTTAAAAGTTTGGGATTCGTAAACTTACCGTGACAGGTCCAAAGTAGAAGCCTCAACTTAAGAAAGTGTTAGTTTCCATTGAAAATCTACCAAGCCTTTCGATGGGTATAGAACCGGAAGGCAAATTTCAACAACATTCGGCTACTAAAATGATCTCCTTCAAATGGTTTTGTTCTACCAGTAGCCGTATGGTAAAACTAGTATTAAACTCAAGCAACGTAAAGGACTATATTTACTCTATTATTCACTGTGTATTGTTTACATTTACTCCGTTTTCTCCTAGTAGGATTCTTAACATAGGGAGGTAATTGACTTGTTTTTTATGAGTCTCTAGTTCATTGACTCATACAGTCAAGTAAATGACAGAAGGCGGTACAAACCATGTAATAGGTGAAGTGTAATAGGTATAACCATGCATACATTCAACTTCGTCGTAATTATTAGCCACTATATTGATGCGTTACGCTCCGTCGAGAACTTTGTTCGGGCATACTTAGTATGGGTCCGAAACTACCTTAAACTAAGAGTTAATCTAACACGCGACATCGAAGATTACATACGTGCCATATGACAAAGTCTGTAGTATATACTGTTCAAACGTCACGAATCGTCACAGACGCTTACAAGTTATTCATTATTATAAACGTGTACAATCTTTACGTACTTTACATGAACAACGAGACGTTGGGTTCAAACAGTGACTGTATCATCCATGTGCTCAGTGTGACTATGACCGTATTCCGATCAAGTCACTTGTAGTCATACAATCCATAACAGGGTCCTGTTGTTTCTTGAGTTAGATAGCGTGCGAACGTTCTCGACCCCCTACGTACTCGTGTACGACATCCGTTTTAG
>NW_007380412.1:8833-10948 GCF_000475195.1 Diaphorina citri | reverse complement strand
GTGTTCTTTTTGTGGGCAAATCGAGCATTTTTTTTCCTCAGTGTAAAAACACGCCGTCCCGAATTTTTCTGGGACAAAAACGGAATTCGGGACAAAACCGCCCAAAATGAAAAACGCACGGCCGCGCCGGGCACCCCTCGCATTCGCGGCCGCCTCGGCAACTCCGCGCGCCGCTTCTCGCGCACTAGTTATAACGAAACCTCTCTCGTCTCAACGCGCACTTCTCCTCACTACTCTACCTGCCCTACCACCTACACGGAAAAAATGACGCAAAGAAGTGACGAGAGTAGTTTAAAGGGGGATTTTATTTATTTGAAATGGAAATTTTTCCTAATCCAAAATATTCCACTGTGGTCACTTTTTTTATCCCCACCACAGTGCTTTTTGTTCTGGATAATAAAATGCAAAGTCAGCTGATTTCTTCTTCCATTTACTAGTTCAAATGCTAATAATGAAAAAAAAGTGGATTTGTTGGAAAAAAAAGATGGCGACAAAAGGATACAAGTTTTTTTCTCTTCCAACAGAGGTGAAAAATTTTTCACTCAAATCCAAAAATATCCAAAAGAAAAGGAGGGGAAGTGAATAATAAAATACAAAAAATGGACGAAATGGAAAAATTTTCACTTTTTTCCAACATTGCCACAAAATAAAATACGCGTTCAGTCTACATCAGTTAGCATTTGAGGGGAAGCAAATTTTATTGTAGGGGAACATGATGCCAGGGTGGGGAAGTGAAAATAAAACACAAAAAATTCAAATGTTGATGCTCACATCAGTTACATCAGAATAAAAAACAGGCTTCTAGTTGGAAATTACGATAAAGTGAAAGTTTTTTGGTTGTTTTAAGATGTTTGTTACTTCCCGAAATTGAGGTTTGACGAATTGTGCCGGTAAAATTTAAATGTTGAAGTTGTGAAATTTTCACTTCGTTACAACTGCAAAGTGTATATTATTGCTAAGGTCTTTAGTGATGTATGTAATGTAAATGCAGTTTCTTTGTGTTATTATATCACAACTTTGGTGCTCACTGCAGCATTGTAGGATTTTCCCAATATCTCAATAATCCTAAAATCCAATGTTTACCTACCAAGCTGGCACCGGTCGCTATGCGCATTTATATGTCATAGCTACTCATTTTCCTCACGAGGCTGAGTGGGCTCCGCAACAGCCAGTCACGGAATCAATCATTTGGATGATACAAATTTCTTAACCCCGCCGGGAATCGAACCCGGGCCTCCCGCGTGCATAGGGCGAGCGCAGTGACCACTACGCCATGGCGAGTGACTAAGGTCTTGGTTTTTGGGGGTTTGACCCGTCCATTCGAAGACAACCGTATTCTACTCCGTCAGATTACCTGTTACCCAGCCCTGAGTGATAGTGGGGAACCGGAAAAAGCCAGAGCAGTACGCCATGCCAGATAGCTTAACCCACTCCGAGGCTTAGGTGTAGGGGTAAAGAGCCCCAAAGATGGCTTTAAGGCTTGTACGGAATCTCACGAACCCGTCCGAATTACTAACCAGCCACAGGCGTCGCTTAACTTCAGTGATTCCATTGGGACTTAATCTGGCCCAAACTTGGCGATAGCGCTTGCTTCCGCTCTAAAACAAAACGTAGATTTGATCCCAAGCGGCAGGAAAAACCTGTAGACCCCTTGACAGAATGGAGTGTGGCCTGGAAGGCATGTTGATGTGTTCAATCCTCTCAACCCCCAAAAAACGCCTGTTTCAACGTCTTGAACACTTTGTCTCTTATCTTCTTAGGGTGGCTTCCCCTCAATCGCGCGTGTTGGAGGCAAATCCACCACGGGACTTTGTGTTTGAGTAAACATCGGTGAACATCTGTCCGATTTTGGTGGGACGGGACCGTGGTTTCCAACACACGGTTGGAGCTCATCTGGTGTTCCTGGATTTTCGTTATACGGAAACTCAACGCCGTTTGTGTTGACACCGAATCGTATTCAGGTGGTGGAGCATGCCAGCATGTGAATTCGTAATAATTATAGAAAGACAGTGTTGTTATGGATTCTTAGACAACTTTTGAACTCCCGTATTCGCGGAACCTGGTGGGTCACGAATTCTCCGCGAGTTGTCACGTTCGTGTACAGAGAACGAATGC
>NW_007380412.1:0-3232 GCF_000475195.1 Diaphorina citri | reverse complement strand
CAGCCCGTGTTCGAAGCAATGCATGCCTTAATAAACATATAAGGAGAAGTAGAGTATTGGAACAGAAAACTGTCTGACATGCACAAAAAAGAGATAAATGCCATTCAAACACGTTTGAAAAGCCAGATTTCACTGTTAGTGTGCATGCAAGCGCAAGCCAGCCTTCTGCCCAACAATCTTGTTTACCCTCCATTCAGACGTCTTGTTTAGCATCGCACACATGGTTATGAAGTCACCCAGAAAGATGTCTAACCTTTTGATCCGACAAATCTGATTAACCACGAAATAAATCTGACCAGCTTAATCCTGTTAGTACATCTACCGTCAGGGAAAGTTGTCAAATTATAACGTGGTGATTTCTTTTCGTTAGTCTTACTTCATTGCTTTAAATGGAAACCACTCCCTTCGAGATAGTTACCGCCCTTTAAGTGTCAGACATCGACGAACACATCCTAAATTGAGTCTGTGTTGACACACTCTCGGTGTGAGTAATCATACTTGGTACAAACTTCGGTAACTACAGACTTTGTTATCTGTAATTGTTCTTACTTAGAAATGAACCTTCAACCTTCGTTGCGCGCCGAACGCACCAACCATTTTACTTGCTTTACTGGCAGAACCTGTAACGACCATGAACTTATTCGTTAGGTCTGATTAAAACGAATCCGCAGACGACATCGATCAAGCTAAAGCCCCGCCTATATAGCTACCCTATTAAAAAGAGCTTGATAGCAGAAGGAAGAGAGAGCTAAAGCATATTGTAACGTCAATGTCAAGGGAGACAGTTTGGAGGAAAATTTTTTCCGTTAGGGTGTCATGGATTCGCGATCCAACAAAAGCTGCTAAAAAAGGGGGAGATCAAACAGACAAACAAAGGTGACAAAGAAAACCAAGCTAAAACTACTTTAAACTGTTTTTTTTTAGTAGTTTTTTTTCAGTCAAGGAGACAGTGTGAGATTTTTCTTTCTTTCTAATAAAAGTCTAAAACCCCGAGACATCCATCCCGGAAAAGGACTTCAAGACATGAAATAATTGGTGGTGATTCATTTGATGATTGATTGTGTCATCAAATAAATTGATAAAAACAAAAAATAATAATAATAATAATCAAACTTTGTTTAGTGTTGAATGAAACTTATTGCATGCGTCCAGAGAGCCAGAGTTTCACAGTTACGGCGAGACAAGGTTCAAAGTTCGAGTGTGACTTAGACTTGTTGCGGCTAAAAAGAACAAAAATACTAAACGGGCCCTCCGCTAAATTAAAGATCACACCGCTCAAGAGATTACAGCCCAGTGACTTGAGTCTGAACGGACTGTCTGTAGTACAGGACTGTCTGAGCTCAAGCACTGAGACCTCTAAGAACGCAGCGCATATGTTACTTTTTTTTTCTATATACCAACTCTCGTGAATTGTACGAACAGTGTTTTCAGGAAGGGCGAACTATTTGATGCGATTTCAACTACTGGAAGTGAACCTGAGGCTTGGTGGTGTGGAGTCATAGGGCTTCAGGTGGCACGATTGGTGATGGGTGAGTCCACCAAAAATGTTTACTTACACTTTTTAAGCAAGTCACACTTGCCCGACATTCGGGTGGTCCTCTACCGTATTACATATAATACCTTAACTACCCCAATATGTATCCCGAGACGGTTATAGGCTTTACAGCTAAGCCCTGCGGCTTCTTGGATCTTTGCGAACAATTCAATTTCTTTCGAGGCTTAAAAAAGACCCTGTTTTTGCCCTTTAAGCCCTGTTTTGCGGTTTTTACTTGTTTAACTTGCCCCTGCGGCCCTGTGGGGGACTTAAGCCCTTGCAAACCGTTCAGATCAATATGGTGACACTCCTTTTTTTTTGTTTTACTGTCCCACGGTGTGTCAAGTCCCTCCGACTTTGCTTGAGATAGTAACCCAATGAAGGGGGACTAATGCCGGACAACCTGTACCAGTATAATATCACAGCTCGAAGGGCTATATCTCAAGTTATAATCCCGAGCGCCTTGGAGTCAGTGACCCACACTCAGTCCTAGGTCTGTCAGACGACCTGAGTGTCTGACTGGTTATGTATATGCAGAACTTGAATATTCCCCTAGGTCCGTCTGCTGTCAGACGGTCTGAGAAGGCCCCCCTCTCTTCACTACAAAGTATCCAAATCCACATTTACACTATTTCTTCCTCTCCTCCGCAGACGTTCTCGGTGATCTGGAGAAGAACCACGTCTGCGGCCTCTCCAGACCGGAGAAGCTAGGCGAGCGGGTCGGCAAGGCAGACAAGCCATGTAAGGCCATCGCGCGCGCGGTCGGCGGGGTGGCTAACGTCACCTGTTCCCATCAAAACACATGTGGGTTCCTAGTGAGAAGGCCAGTGCAACATCCGAGTCAGCCCGGGTATGCTTACGTCAGTCTGTGTAAGCCGGAGTTCATCGGCGTCATCTTCCCGTGCATCGAGAACAAGCTGATCATTGCGGACCCGACCTTCCGAAATTTGGAGGACTAGAAGGCTATTTTATTTTATGATGCTACATGATGTAAGAAGATGCTTGCATCTTCTTACATCATGCTCACATCAGAGTGGGGATGAATTTTTTGGAAAAGCCTCTGCGACCCTAGTGGAAGAATAATGAACTTTCAATTTATTCCGCACTGTTTCAAAAACAGCGCAAATGTCAAACCAGATGCAAGTCCGGAGTCACATCAAGGGGTATTTTATTTATGTGAAATGGAAATTTTTCCTAATCCAAAATATTCCACTGTGGTCACTTTTTTTATCCCCACCACAGTGCTTTTTGTTCTGGATAATAAAATGCAAAGTCAGCTGATTTCTTCTGCCATTAGCTAGTTCAAATGCTAATAATAAAAAAAAAGTGGATTTGTTGGAAAAAAAAAGATAGATGATTGTTGATATATCTCGCCAGAGCATTTGGTGCTTTGCAACGGAGCTGTTATCAAGGAGGCTATTTTCTTGATGTATTTCTATCGGAAGGGGTTATTTTTCATCCTTTTAATTAAAAATTTAAAACCGATCCAAAGGTTGCTTTGGAAGCTTTTGATTTGAATGTGTACCGGTGTTCCACAAGGGTGTGCTTTTGAGTCTTCACCACAAATAAGCAAATCACAATAAAGATTGATGCTCTCTGGTAATTGAGTTTCGCCTATTCTATTTCTAAAGCACTACTTAGACCTAAAAACTTTATTTATACTAGGTATCAGCTTAGAACAAAATATCATAGGAATAA
>NW_007380411.1:814-24985 GCF_000475195.1 Diaphorina citri | reverse complement strand
TTACTATAGAACATAAAAATAAGCATCATTCAATAGGATAAGGAAAGTCGTGTGATGTTCACACCAGATTTTTTTATTGTGTAACACACTTTCTATTTTTATTTGCAAGGACTTAAAATCGGAGGGGAGTATTCTCTGCTGTGTTATTTGACTTACAGAGCCCTCCTACCGCGCTCTTAATTAAGTAATAGGTAACACTGGTCAACAAGGAATTTGTAACATAAGAGTGATATACATATTCGGATGCGTCTTTATGCACTGATTTCAAAAATGTAATTAGTTTTTTTTCCTGTACGCAGAGATTTTGTAATACACGGGTTTAAAGTTTTCTCAGAAAAGCGTGATAAATGTATAGGGTATGAAGTAATAGGTAACACTGGTCAACAAGGAATTTGTAACATAAGAGTGATATACATATTCGGATGCGTCTTTATGCACTGATTTCAAAAACGTAATTAGTTTTTTTTCCTGTACACGGGTTTAAAGTTTTCTCAGAAAAGCGTGATAAATGTATAGGGTATGACGGAAACGTAGCTTGGAAAATGGTTTGATGAAAGTAACAGAAACTGTGTAGGTACTAGACGTTAGATGACCAAAATTAAATTTCAAAGAACTAGGTAATTTAGTCCTATTCCAGCATGACAAACGAGGTCCATACCATCGTTTGTTAGTTGACTCACCTTACAAAGCTCGAACCCGCGGCCTAGCGCTTACAACGCAGACGCACTACCAACTAAGCTAACTAGGCTGGCTGCTATCGGCTTAAACCAATTCGTGTGGCAGAATTCCTGGGACCGGCAACTACAGGAGGAGTTTAAATCCGTTTGACTTGGCCATTGACTACTACAATAACGTGCTATCGGCTATCGGTGGATCTTACCTGATTGTGTTGTGCCACTGCCAGCTTGAGACCATTAGGACTAAACTTGGCGGCTAGAGTACCATCTGGTCCTCCATAGAGACTGAGAAGTTTACTGTTGGGAACTTGGCAACTTTCCCCTGGTAACTTGGTCCATTGCCACGGTTTCCGCTCTGACTATAATCACACAATAGGGAATCATAACGAGAGGTTCAGTCAACTGTAGGACTCAGGTAAACGCCTCTCCCGATCGAACCCAAAATCTAATGAGCAAATGTTCTTTAGCTGTTGAACATTTCATCAAAATGAAACGAACCATTTAAGATTTTTTAAAGATGTTTTATGGAGAGAACTGTAACGGCTGAAATGATCCTATTTATCATTAAGGGCGGGGGCCACAAAGTGAGTCTAAACTCCGTTAAAATTTAAACCACTTGGAGAATAGAGTCATTGATGTCTGGAGAGGATTTCTTGCGTGGTAAAGGTATGGGAGGTTTCTTGGATGTAACACTCCCTGGATTTTCAATGTCTGCATCTGAAAAAGGAAGTGGGACTTGTACTCTTTGGAATCATTCATGAGCATTTTCCCTCCTTTTTAATATTTATGTGCAATAAATTAGATAAAGAAAGATAATCAATATTAGGTAAACTAAAGGGTGAGCAAAATAAAGTCACAATTCAGATAATTTTAAATGAGTGGGTGGACCAAATTCACTCAATCAAATCATTGATAAAAAGTGTAGAGCTGTAAAGACATCATGCAATAGTAAAACTCCTACTGTAGGGACATCAAGTTGAGAGTTTTTTTTTCTCTCATAAAATAAGTTAGGTAAGGTAGGTAGGTAACTAAAAAAGGTGCAAGTGTAGAGAAACAAGGAGGTTGAAAGAAAGAGATGTGTGGTAATAATGAAATTTGACAACATTTTAATGTGTCCACTAACTTTGAGGATAAAATTGATTATTCAATGTCACTGTATCAGACCTGGAAAAAAATTACATCATGGTGTAAGTAAATTTGGATATGTCTTTAATCCCGCTCAAGCGGGGTCGACGTTTCTTGTCAGTTGCCTCTAGTCATGTCTGTTTTGTACCTCGTTGCCTGTCACCTGTATTTCGTGCAGATCCTTGTTTGCATTACATAATTCAAATTTCTTTTTGATAAATTTAAACAACATGAGAGAGGCATAAACGCCTTAAGACCAAGAAAAGAAGAAGAAGAAGAAGAAGAAGAAGAAAACTTCATCTTCACAATTATGTTGGTACTTATACCTACCATCATATTTGCTGATATCCTGCTCCAGTTTGATTGGTTTCAATTCCGTTTCTTCTGCTGATTGATGTTTGGACTTTTTGGTAAGTTTCTTCTTCTTCTTTTTCCTAAAAATCAGGGGAAAATGTAGGCACAATTAGAGAGATAAGCATGTTAATGGAAAGTAAAAAGGTTATGACAAAAACTCATACAGAAAGTTTACCTTTGTGCAGATAAACTCCGTACATCTTCAGAGAAATCTGTGGAGTCTGCAAGTGGTTCAAGATTTGGAATAGCACTTGTACTTGCTACAGTAAATATCTCGCTCACTTTGCCCACGTCTTCTCCACTGACATCAACATTATTTTTGACATTTCCATCCCAACTTTTGTTCTCATCTTCTCTGACATTAAAATCAAGATTTTCTTGGTTTACATTGTCATCACGGGTGATAGAATGGTCCACAGTTGGTTGCACAATTTTGGGACCATTCAGTCTAGATTTAGAGACATCTTGGTCCTTTTTGGGAGAATCTTCAGAAGTAGAATCTTTCTGGTTAGTTCTGTTGACAACCTTGTTGTGCATGTCATTAGATGTTTTGCTTTTATGTTCTTCCTCATTTTCCTTGTCACTATTTTCACTGGCATTGCCAGTTTCTTTTGTTTCCTGAACAACAGTTATGACACTGTCAAGTTTAGTAAATGTTCCAGAGCGTTGTAGACGTTTGGGAGATGGGTCTATTTGTGTTCAATCCCAGCCGAGGTATGGAATTTTATCCTCAATATAATTTGAGAATTTGACCACAATAATAGCAGTAGCCTACTGCTGGGGGTAAAGAGACTTTTCAGTCCTATGCGAGCAGTATAAATAAGCACTATTATTATCCTGAAATGATTTCTTACCCATACAGGATCGTTCCCTTGACTAAGTGACCATACACACACAGTTCTATCTGCCGAGGTGGTTAAGAACTTGATGTTATCTTCATGCCATGCTATGGAATATATCAAACCACTGTGGGCATTGTACAGACGAAGTAATGTGCCTTCGGGGATGCTAAACACAGACACCTGAGGAAAATAAGGTTGGATTCAGTGTTGAGTGGGGGTACAGTTAATCCAGTGGTAACCAACCTCAGTGGTGTAGTGGTTAGCGCCGTGGACTTCGGATCGGGAGGTTGGTAGTTCGAGTCCAAGCCAAGTCATAAAGTTTAGCGTAGTGCATTAAGCAGGGAACGACATTTGTGACAAGCATTTATGCTTAACACAATTAAAATTCCTTTTTTTTAATCCAGTGGTAACGAGCTTGCTTCCCAAGCAGAAAGTCCCGAGTTCGATGCCCAACACATTTTTTTATGAGTTTAACGTCACTATTTTACTGCCAAGGTTTTAGTGACAGAGGTTTTACCCTCCCTGCGGCGACAAGCTACCTGCCTCCACCTCCTCACATTAACCTTACACAGTCTGAAATGGGGCGGGAGAACTTGAGAAGCCAGTAGTACGCAATTAACCAAATGGTCACCCATCCGGATATCAACAACGCGCAACGTTGCTTCAGTGATCTATCAGGAACTGATGCATTCAACATGCTGTCGGCTTTTTTTTTAAGAGGTTTGACAGAGGGAACTGTAACTGCTATAGTCTTATCGTCCCGAAATCGAAGAGAGAAGGAAGACAGGATAGGAGAAAGCCAGCCGTTCCGAGAACGAACATTATCCCATAAAATCCGCCCCGGGCGGGAATCGAACCCGCGGCCTAGCGCTTACAACGCAGACGCACTACCAACTAAGCTAACTAGGCTGGCTGCTATCGGCTTAAACCAATTCGTGTGGCAGAATTCCTGGGACCGGCAACTACAGGAGGAGTTTAAATCCGTTTGACTTGGCCATTGACTACTACAATAACGTGCTATCGGCTATCGGTGGATCTTACCTGATTGTGTTGTGCCACTGCCAGCTTGAGACCATTAGGACTAAACTTGGCGGCTAGAGTACCATCTGGTCCTCCATAGAGACTGAGAAGTTTACTGTTGGGAACTTGGCAACTTTCCCCTGGTAACTTGGTCCATTGCCACGGTTTCCGCTCTGACTATAATCACACAATAGGGAATCATAACGAGAGGTTCAGTCAACTGTAGGACTCAGGTAAACGCCTCTCCCGATCGAACCCCCGCCCTGGGCGGGAATCGAACCCGCGGCCTAGCGCTTACAAGGCAGACGCACTACCAACTAAGCTAAGTAGGCTGGCTGGTGTAATTTTTAATTTCCCATGACATGTGAAAAACGCCAAAAAAAGGCAAACCCTTCCCCTGTATCCGCCCCTGGAAAGATTTCTGTACGGATATATTTCGATTGGTCTGGTAACTTGGTCCATTGCCACGGTTTCCGCTCTGACTATAATCACACAATAGGGAATCATAACTAGAGGTTCAGTCAACTGTAGGACTCAGGTAAACGCCTCTCCAAGCAACCCATCCTACAAGGCTGATTGCCCCTACACCTAAGCCTCAAAGTTGACTTTTTGTGGACGGATTATTTGTTAAATTCCTTTTGAGCCAGCGGTGATAGCCCATTGACTACACTTATTCCCAATGGATCACTTAAGTTAAGCAACGTCTTGTGTGGTCAGTATACGGATGGGTGACCACTTGAGCAATCGCGTGCTGTTGGCTTTTCCTGGCCGCTCTCAGGCTGGGGGCTGGGTGAGGTTAATGTGAGAAGGCGGATAGCTTGTTGCCGCGCCAGATGGTGGGTAAAACCCTCGTCATTAAAAATCTTGGAAGTTATACGTACAGTACCGTTAAATCCGCGGATTTTTTTTCCATCCTACTTAGGGCTGATTGAGAGGCTGACGTGTGGACGGATTATTTGTTAAATTCCTTTTGAGCCAGCGGTGATAGCCCATTGACTACACTTATTCCCAATGGATCACTTAAGTTAAGGAACGTCTTGCGTGGTCCGTATACGGATGGGTGACCACTTGAGCAATCGCGTGCTGTTGGCTTTTCCTGGCCCCTCTCAGGCTGGGTGAGGTTAATGTGAGAAGGCGGATAGCTTGTTGCCGCGCCAGATGGTGGGTAAAACCCTCGCCATTAAAAATCTTGGGAGTTATACGTACAGTACCGTTAAATCCGCGGATTTTTTTACCATCCTACTTAGGGCTGATTGAGAGGCTGACGAAAAACGCCGACCCCATCTGTACACGGGAAAAGACGAAGAAAAAGAAGGTGTCTCACCAGTGGCACAGTTTCATCAGAAGCTCGTATCTCATTCCTCGGTCGAAACAGCTGAAGGCGTAACTTTCTGCCGATATTTTCCGCTCCATTCGCTCCAAATAATCTGAGAAATCCCCAGGCTACTCGATACACAGTGGAGGCGCCGAGTTTATTATACAGGGAGGATGGTCTAGGACGGCCAGAACAGTCGCGGATTTCATTCCCATACATAAACGCTACCATCCTCACTCGCACTGAATAGAAGAGAACGACATGGTGATAGTGTGCAACCCGTGTTCATACTGTCATTCATGCAACCCTGCAAACATAGAACATACATACATAAACACTACCATCCTCACTTGCACTGAATAGGAGAGAACGACATGGTGATAGTGTGCAACCCGTGTTCATACTGTCGTTCATGCAACCCTGCAAACATAGAACACACAAAATCAAATCATGAATTATTTGTGGTGAAGAAATGAACAGTGTCTGGGGTGAAAATATGAGTGGGGGATTCCAATAGGAACAGCTGCTCTTCCCAACGAGGTGTGATACATCTGAAACGAGACGTTGTATGAGCTTTAGTGGGTTTTAACATCACTCAGACTTTAATAGAGGGAACTGCAACTTCTAAGGTCTCATCGTCCCAAAACGGAAGAGAGAAAGAAGACAGGAAAGGAGAAAGCCAGTCGTTCCGAGAACAAACATTATTCGTTCATGATAAAATCCCCTCCGGGCGAAAATCGAACCCGACAAAAGACAGCAGCTACTCTTTATCAGGCGAACGTCTTGACCACTACGCCATGAAGGCAGATAAATCTACTTCATCCTACCCTTACATACCCTCTTACCTATTGGCATGTAAATCAAACACCTGTGTCTGGAGAGGACTAATGTACACATTATCAACAGGACCAGAAGGGCAGGACTTGGTGAGATATTGCCCCGTATGTTCATTGACCACGTGTACTTGAACTATGGGCTTCAACACTTGCCCATCCGTGAGTAGAAGGTCACTCTCATGAATACAGATACACACCACGTGCTCGTCTGAAATACGAAACAGAGTTAGTGGTTCGCGCGGTGGATTTTGGGCCTGGAGGTTGGTAGTTCGAGTTCATAAAAAAAAAAAAATGTAATATATATAAATTGAGGTATAGTAAGTGGGGAACAGAATTTGCATCCAAGTATCTTCTTTGACTTTGTCTTTTTGTGTAACACACTTTCTATTTTTATTTGCAAGGACTTAAAATCGGAGGGGAGTATTCTCTGCTGTGTTATTTGACTTACAGAGCCCTGCCGCGTTCTTAAGTAATAGGTAACACTGGTCAACAAGGAATTTGTAACATATAAGTGATAGATACATATTCGGATGCGTCTTTATGCGCTGATTTCAAAAATGTAATTAGTTTTTTTCCTGTACGCAGAGATTTTGTGATACACGGGTTTAAAGTTTTCTCAGAAAAGCGTGATAAATGTATAGGGTATGACGGAAACGTAGCTTGGAAAAGGGTTTGATGGAAGTAACAGAAACTGTGTAGGTACTAGACGTTAGATGACCAAAATTAATCTTCAAAGAACTAATTTAGTCCTATTCCAGCATGACATGTCTTTAATCCCGCTCAAGCGGGGTCGACGTTTCTTGTCAGTTGCCTCTAGTCATGTCTGTTTTGTACCTCGTTGCCTGTCACCTGTTTCTCGTGCAGATCCTTGTTTGCATTACATAATTCAAATTTCTTTTTGATAAATTTAAACAATATGAGAGAGGCATAAACGCCTTAAGACCAAGAAAAGAAGAAGAAGAAAACTTCATCTTCACAATTATGTTGGTACGTATACCTACCATCATATTTGCTGATATCCTGCTCTGGTTTGATTGGTTTCAATTCCGTTTCTTCTGCTGATTGATGTTTGGACTTCTTGGTAAGTCTCTTCTTCTTCTTTTTCCTAAAAATCAGGGGAAAATGTAGGTACAATTAGATAGATAAGCATGTAAAAAGGTAAGATAAGCATGTTAATGGAAAGTAAAAAAGGTATGACAAAAACTAATACAGAAAGTTTACCTTTGTGCAGATAAACTCCGTACATCTTCAGAGAAATCTGTGGAATCTGCAAGTGGTTCAAGATTTGGAATAGCACTTGTACTTGCTACAGTAAATATCTCGTTCACTTTGCCTGAGTCTTCTCTACTGACATCAACATTATTTTTGACATTTCCATCCCAACTTTTGTTCTCATCTTCTCTGACATTAAAATCAAGATTTTCTTGGTTTACACTGTCATTACGGGTGATAGAATAGCTGGTAACTTGGTCCATTGCCACGGTTTCCGCTCTGACTATAATCACACAATAGGGAATCATAACTAGAGGTTCAGTCAACTGTAGGAGTAGGGCTCAGGTAAAGGCCTCTCCAAGGTTACTTAAGAGCCCGATAGAACCCAAAATCTAAGTAATGAGCAAATGTTCTTTAGCTGTTGAACATTTCATCAAAATGAAACGAACCATTTAAGATTTTTTAAAGATGATTGATGGAGAGAACTGTAACGGCTGGGGTCTATCGCCCCGACAGCGAAGAGAGAAGGAAGACAGGATAGGAGAAAGCCAACCGTTCCGAGAGTAAACGTTATCTGTTTAGGATAAAGTTCGCCCCGGACGAGAATCGAACCCGCGACCTATCGGTCATAAATAATTTACTTAAAAAAAAGTCAGCCAGCCTAGTTAGCTTGGTTGGTAGCTCGTCTGCCTTTTAAGCGCTAGGCCGCGGGTTCGATTCCCGCCCGGGGCGGATTTTATCTTGAAGAGATAAGGTTCGTTCTCGAAACGGCTGGCTTTCTCCTATCCTGTCTTCCTTTTCTGTTCGATTTCGGGGCGATAAGACCCTAGCAGTTACAGTTCCCTCTATCAAACCTCTTTAAAAACAGTCACAATAAATTTGTATGACTTACAAATCCAGGCGGTTTACTTGCATCCTCCTGCTGTCCCATAGTTAAAACTTCATGTCCGCTACTCTGCACGGAAGTCAGATCAGAATGTAATTCTACCTTGGATTTGGATGTAGGACTCAGGGGAGAAGGTTTATCAACATCACGCACCGTCACGTATAGGGAGTGTCGAAGTTTGGTGCACTTGGCGAACTTTTTGAACCACCGGTACACCTGGGGAGAAGACAGGATCATTTCGATTATATTTGTTATAACTTATAAGGTCAACCCATCCGGTTTATCAACATCACGCACCGTCACGTATAGGGAGTGTCGAAGTTTGGTGCACTTGGCGAACTTTTTGAACCACCGGTACACCTGGGTAGAAGACAGGATCATTTTGATTATATTTGTAATAACTTATAAGATCAACCTATCACTTTGCTATTTCTTCAGGTAGGGAAATACTCCCTGTTTATAGTCCCCCAGGGTGTAATTTGTAATTTCCCATGACATGTGAAAAACGTCAAAAAAAAAGACTTGGAACTCAACCTTTGCTATTTCTTCAGGTAGGGAAATACTCCCTGTTTATAGTCCCCCAGGGTGTAATTTGTAATTTCCCATGACATGTGAAAAACGTAAAAAAAAAGACAAACCCTTCCCCTGTATCCGCCCCTGGAAAGATTTCTGTACGGATATATTTCGATTGGTGAGTAGGCTTGGCAACATTGTTTTGCTTCCTGGCAAGTTTATTTATCTACTTTTTATTTTTATTTGGTGATTTTTTTTTTGCAGCAAATCGCAACTGTTCGATTGGTGAGTAGGCTTGGCAACATTGTTTTGCTTCCTGGCAAGTTTATTTATCTACTTTTTATTTTTATTTGGTGATTTTTTTTGCAGCAAATCGCAACGGAGAACGGAGAAAGGAAAAATGGCTGTAAACGTGTTGAGCTTTTGACTGTAGACCAATTTCTTCTGAAAAGTAAGTTTCCCTATAGCTTTTATCGATAATATTCAAGTTAAAGTCCTCTCTCGTGATTGTGTTTCATGACAAAGCATTAGAGATGGCGTAGACAGAGTGTAAATTTAGGACTTTATGTGGGCCGTGGTTATCCTTATTTAGACAGTAATAAAAATGTAAACAAGCCAGTGGCCATCTGATATGGTTGCTCCATATTTTTCTGACTTTTTTGAACTTTCTATGAACTGCATGAATGTGGTGTCAATAAAGTAAACTTCAATTGAGAAGGCTTAGGTGATGCTTTTGAACCAGACACTCAACAACTTTCAACTGGGGCTTGGGAAACGCGGATTTCGAACAGGAGAACAGTGTCTGGGGTGAAAATATGAGTGGGGGATTCCAATAGGAACAGCTGCTCTTCCCAACGAGGTGTAATACATCTGAAACGAGATGTTGTGGGTTTTAACATCACTCAGACTTTGATAGAGGGAACTGCAACTTCTAAGGTCTTATCGTCCCAAAACGGAAGAGAGAAAAGCTTGGGAAAATATTCCCATTGAATGATTGCTTAGGGGTGGCACCTACTGGAGAGCTCATAACCTACTGCTGGAAAGGTTTTTGTAAAACACAGGATAATGATGGTCTAGAATCTAGAAAGAGAATGTTGTAGTGGGTATCTCTGTTTTGGCATAGAAGAAAAGAGGAGGTCAAGTTGTGTCTTCAGAAGCAAAACTGGTTTGGCACTCTACATGGGTCAAGAAGTTGTATCTTCAGCATTTATTGATAGGAACTGCTTTTGTGATTGTATCCAGTGTTATTTGATCATTATTATTTTCAAGAGGTTTGATAGAGGGAACTATAACTGTTAGGGTTTTATCATCCCAAAATGAAAGAGAAAAGAAGACAGGATAGGGGAAAGCCAACCATTCCAAGAACAAACCTTATCCCTGATAAAATTTGCCATGGCCAGGAATCTAACCTGTGACTGAGTGCTTGCATTATTTAAACTTGGTAAATAGTCCTTTTAACACCAAGCTGAAAACACTTCAAAATTGTTTAAAAATATTGAGGCCAGGGGGTTTTGCTAGCTTCTCTGAAAGAGCTTTCCTGTATAATTGTATTTAATAATAATAGGCCCTAAGAACACAAAGGCTGAGGGACTACAAACAGAGAGTAGATCAGCCTCTAGCTAAGGGACTATAAACAGGGAGTAGACTAGTCCAAATTTCCTTGTGCTATATTAATAGCAAAGGTTGAGTGCAAAGGGCTTCCACTCAGAAAATTTTGTTTAGCCAAAACCAGTTGGCCTCAAAGCAATCACTAAAGCTGATTGAGAGGCCAACAATTAATTTTGACCCCATCTGAACAAGGGAAAAGGCAAATAAAAAGAAGATATTTTATAATAATTGAAAGGGTAAATTTCTAGCAGTTTATAGTACTTCATGTTTTTCTTGGTCAAATTTTCCTTGAAAAAAGAGAGCAAGAAGATGAAATCTTGCATTGGTCATAGTTTCTCATTTTAGGCATTAGGTAAACATTATGCTACATCATGAATACTTCTTAGGATCAAAATGCTTGAACTGACATTTAGTTATTTTTGTGGATAGGTATGTATTATTTTTTCTGTATTTTGTGTTCTATGTGCCCTTTCTCTCTTTATAATTATACATAAATCTGTATCACAAATTGCATGTCTAAAATTTTGATTCCAATTTTTGGTTGCTGCCTAAAATAAATCATTACTTACCCCCTACTCACCTGTTTTGGATTCTCATGTGCTCAGTCCAATGGATACCTATGGTTTGAATGAAAATTTGATCACAGAATCAAATAATTCAAAGCAGTAAATAACAGAATTAATATGAAAGAGTGTAGAGTGAAAGGGGTCTAAAATCTCACAGAAAATATTTTGTTGACACTTGAAATTATATGAAGCTTAAAAAACATGTGAGATACTCATAAAAATGTCAATGATGGGCCATTATTTATATGACTCAGACACAAATCTCATACTCTGCCAAACATTTCATTTCTTCTATCATTTCTTAAATTCTTAGAACTCTGTAATATTGCTTCTAAATCCCACCAAAGCAATTTATAGGTAAGTAGGTAAAGTACTTACACCCATCTTATCTTATTACCCCCCCTCCATTTCAATGAATTAAATGAGGGGGCAAAGTTGATCTAGAAATGTGGGTCAGATGTGAAATCTGTGAATAACAATTTCTCAAATTTAAATTCTGTAATGTATTCAAATTCTATTTGTGAAGAATTCAAATTCTATTTAAACAACGAAACATAACTTTTTATTGTAAACAAATTCTGTAGGTGTCTCTGGAATTGTGCCATTCAATCAAGAGTTTGCACTGTATGCCAATAACATTGACAGCATGGCTCTTTTATCTAAACTTAGATTGTATGCAGGGTAGTCATTTGTGAATATCCATCAAAGAGCAAAACACATCATACCTGCTGTTGTGAACACAAGGCTTTGAGGGTTAGAATCTCTTCTGCGGTATGAAATTTGAACCCGATTTGTTTAAGAACTTGTAAACATAATTTAGTGAATGCAGTAGACATATAATTTTAAAGGTTGGTTGCTAGACAGGGTTAGCTAAAACCAGTGCCTTCTTCCTCCTAGTTTTTGGCCATTTAAATAGGGTCAGAATTTCTTGTCAGTCCCTTCCAGGCAGCCCTATTGTGTACCTTATATGTCTTATGCCCTCCATGTAAAAAGCAAAAAAATCAAGCCCATCCATTTGGTAAAAGTGGATCAAAAATAAGTTCCATGATTTGACCTAAACATATAAAACTCAAATAAATGAACAATTATCCTAAAAATAGACATTTCAACTAAACTTGTGAATATCCATCAAAGAGCAAAACACAAATCATACCTGCTGTTGTGAACACAAGGCTTTGAGGGTTAGAATCTCTTCTGCAGTATGAAATTTGAACCAGGTTTGTTTAAGAACTTGTAAACATAATTTAGTGAATGCAGTAGACATATAATTTTAAAGGTTGGTTTCTAGACAGGGTTAGCTAAAATCAGTGCCTTCTTCTTCCTAGTTTTTACCCATTTAAGTAAATAGGGTCAGAATTTCTTGTCAGTCCCTTCCAGGCAGCCCTATTGTGTACCTTATATGTCTTATGTCTTCCATGTAAAAAGCAAAAGAATCAAGCCCATCCATTTGGTAAAAGTGAATCAAAAATTAGTCCCATGATTTGACCTAAACATATAAAACTCAAATAAATGAACAACTATCCTAAAAATAGACATTTCAACTAAACAAAATCATGTGAAAAGAGCACCTACTTACCTAGTTAAGTAGTACTTATTGTCTACTTTGTTGTTAAGAGTGTTTCATTAAAATCAAAGGTCATTTTATTCCCTGCTTGTTGATGACCTTAGTGAACTCATGTTTCTTAACTTATGTAAGTAAAGTATCAGATCAAACTTTCTTGGGTCTAAAGTCCCATTTATGTTTTTCTATTATCTTGTGGGGAAAAAAATCATTGAATTTCCTGACCGACTTATAATAGTGATAGTGTTCATTTATATGGCTCACAGAGCACTAAAGAGTACCATTACTCCTGCTGTAGACTTACTATTATTGTGGCCAAACTCTCATTTTACACATATTGTGGTCAGAACTCCATACCTCCACTGGGATTGAACCCACGCCGGCCTGTGTACCAGGCGAGTATGTTGACCACTACACCATACTCATGTTTCTTAACTTATGTAAGTAAAGTATCAGATCAAACTTTCTTGGGTCTAAAGTCCCATTTATGTTTTTCTATTATCTTGTGAGGAAAAAATCATTGAATTTCCTGACCGACTTATAATAGTGATAGTGTTCACAGAGCACTAAAGAGTACCATTACTCCTGCTGTAAACTTACTATTATTGTGGCCAAACTCTCATATTACACATATTGTGGTCAGAACTCCATACCTCCACTGGGATTGAACACACACCCTCCTGTGTACCAGGCGAGTGTGTTGACCACTACACCACCTCATAGGTAGGTTGGTACTGTACAAAATGCAAGTGTTGACTATCAGCTTGTGACCTTGTTGACCTAAGATCTGAACTCACCTGGGTAAAGTTCTATCGGACGTGGTGATAAGATTACTGGGTGCCCTATAGTTCAAACATGAATGCCAGGAACCAAAGTGTGAGTTTAAACTTAAATTACACTACATTGATTTAATCATCTGATTCAGGTTTTAAACTTGGGATTAAAACTTAATTGATCCAATTGATTAATACCTATATGGAGTTTAACTTGAACTAATTTTAACTTTGGTCCTGGCTATTAGCGTGATCTGCTACTCTCTTTTTTCATTAGGTTGGTATTATTTGAAAATTCTTATCTACAGACCTACTATGTAGCACAAACCAAAGACTAATGAATAATGAAACCTACAAAATAGACAAGAGGTCAAGGGAAGAATGGGATAAACAGGAAAGAGGGAGGATATCTCCTCCACATTTTGATATGAGTTGAAGTCTCCAAGGTGATATAAAAAAGTTCTTTTTGTATTTCAGGAACAAAAAAATGAAAATGGTTTGTTTAATGTTTCAGAGAGACAGAGAGATTGTATGAAAGTATTGTTTAAAAAAAAAAAAAAAAAAAAAAAAAAAAAATAGCTTCCATCCCATCAAGTGGGCAACAAGAGAGACAGTACTTCCCTACTTGGTCAACACACCAGAAAGTAACTCGTTGCAATATAAGTGTCACACATGGCCTTGGTCCTTCGCTTGTAAATGATTAAAATTTTGTCAATGGTGGTCAGCTGGTCATCTTGTGAGTTTTATCCGATTTTTTTCCCGAATGTCCTGTGGGAATTGTAATTAAATGAGTGTTTGCACTACACACGACACGATTTTTTTTCCGACCGACAAGTGGGAACGGGCTTTAACCCAACACATCTTTCCCGTTTCAGATTCGGTGTTCTCATGGAGTGTGCCCGATTCTGGGCAGTATCAGTCCGCCTCAAGCTGGCCTCTCTTCTGCACAAGAAATGGTGGACCTACTCTTTCCCGTGGAGAAAGAAACGGCCCAAACTCTCGAAGAACATTAGTCTACCGGCCACAGGGGATGAAGCTATCCGACGCCTTCTGTCTTGCAAGGAGAAAGATCCGTACAGTATTCTAGGTGTGGCCCCGGACTGTACTGACGATGATATCAAGAAGTATTACAGGTAATTGCTGGGATCACACTTTGTGTTCATTAAAAAGAGGTTTGATCTTTGATCATGTATTCCCGCACCTGCGCATTATAATTTTTAAAGCCAAAGTTTATCCTTTCTTTCTTTATTTCCTTGGCCTATAACCTGCCTCGGTGGTGTAGTGGTCAAGACGCTCGCCTGGTAAATAGGAGGGCGTGGGTTCAATGCCAGCCGAGGTATGGAGTTTTATCCTCAATATAATTTGAGAATTTGACCAAAATAAGAGTAGTAGCCTTTCTGCTGGCGTAAAGGGACTTTTCAGTCCTATACTGGTATTATAAACAAGAAGAGAGATTAAATCATCCATCATGGGTGATTCAAGTGGACGCTTGTCCCCTAAGAAATCTTCTATAGACGACATCATCAATCACATCACAGCTGATCTACAGAGCTACGATGGTCAGTACATTGTGCTGGGTCAACCCAGCCAAAACCAATCCAATCAAAGTCACCTATGGCAGAGTACATCCTCTGAGATGCCTCCTATTCAACAGCCACCTATCTACAAGCAACAACAGCAGCAGCAAGCCCAGCAGCATAGCATGTACTATAACACTGCCCCTGGGCATGACAACTACATGTCCTATGGTAACATGCAGCAGCACTATCAGAATAGCTACCTGCAACACCACCAGCAGCAGCCGTATCAACATCCCCCACCCCCGCAGCAGCAATCTATCATGCGAGACTATGGTCTGTTTGCCAACCATAATGATCAGATGATGTCCTCCCACAACAACACTTATCCTGGGCATCAACTCATTGATAATCTGGTGGGGAACTGGGTGCCAAACCAGAGTGGGACTTATAGTCCGTTTGGAAACTCCTTCTCAGCACCCAACACATTCAGTGTGGAGAAGGAAGAGAGGCCTGCTGCTGTGTTTAGTGACATGCCGCGCCAGGAGTCACTGCTATCCAATAACAATGTGGGAAAGAAGCCTCGTATGGTGGCTGAAGTGAAACCGATGAGACCCTCCTACTCTGCTGTACTCACCAAGTCTCCACCACTACCTACCCAGAGTAACAAGAGCAACAACAAGATCACACCACCTGTCAGTGTGAAGGGCGAGAATGCGAGCAAATCAAAATCCGGCAAGGGAAAGAAAGCTGAAGCTGATGCCAAGGTGAGTTCCCATGAAATAGTTTTGTCAGGAAAAATGTCGCAACTTTTCGTAAGCGCTAGGCCCCGGGTTCGATTCCCGCACGGGGTGAACTTTATCTTAAACATCTTGTCATTCTCTCTTCGCTTTCGGGAGGATAAGACCTTGGCCATTACAGTCCCGAAAGCGAAGAGAGAAGGATAAACAAGATATATTCTATTCTATCCTATTCCTATAGGCGGCAAGCGATCCTGGTTCATCCGGACAAGAATCAGCAGGCCGGCGCTGAGGAAGCGTTCAAAACCCTGGCGCATGCATTCGATCTCATCGGAGAACCGGAGACCCGTCAAACGTACGACAGACGCGTCACCGAGTCAACGCAAGCGGAACAAGCCTGGTCCGAACTGAACGAACTGCTGAGCAAACTGAGTCAGAAGGTGGAGATTGCGACCAATACGATCAGGTGAGTCAGCATGAGTATGAACTGCTGAGCAAACTGAGTCAGAAGGCGGAGATTGCGACCAATACGATCAGGTGAGTCAGCATGAGTACGAACTGCTGAGCAAACTGAGTCAGAAGGTGGAGATTGCGACGAATACGATCAGGTGAGTCAGCACTGCTGAGCAAACTGAGTCAGAATCTGGAGATTGGGACCAATACGATCAGGTGAGTCAGCATGAGAATTAACTTATTAGAAAGTCGTGTGATGTTCACACCTTTTTTTTTCCATCTGTCTTCGTATTGGGGGATCGGTGTGAAACAGCATTGGTTTTTTGGATGGGAAAATAATGAAGTTTTTATATTGCAGGTGTACTCATTGTGGTGGTAGACACAGACGTGTTCTCATGGATAGACCAAGCTATGCAGCCAGGTTCTGCGCCCAGTGTAAAATCCATCATTCTGCCAGAGAGGTAAGTTAAGGTGGGCAACAGAGGTAACAGCCAGCAGGGCTACTTGCTATAATATTTTATTGTTCTTTTAATATCTGAAGTCCACACATGGCCCTGCTGCTTAGCGTATAAATAAATAATGATAGCTAAAGCTGGGGATATGATGGCAAATTTATGTATAATTATAAAGAGAGAAAGGGCACATAGAACACAAAATACAGAAAAAATAATACATACCTATCCACAAAAATAACTTAATGTCAGTTGAAGCATTTTGATCCTAAGAAGTATTCATGATGTAGCATCTCCTTTCTTTCTTTATTTCCTTGGCCTATAACCTGCCTCGGTGGCGTAGTGGTCAAGACGCTCGCCTGGTAAATAGGAGGGCGTGGGTTCAATCCCAGCCGAGGTATGGAGTTTTATCCTGAATATAATTTGAGAATTTGACCAAAATAATAGTAGTAGCCTTAGTGCTGGCGTAAAGGGACTTTTCGCAAATCAAAATCCGGCAAGGGAAAGAAAGCTGAAGCTGATGCCAAGGTGAGTTCCCATGAAATAGTTTTGTCAGGAAAAATGTCGCACCTTTACGTAAGCGCTAGGCCCCGGGTTCGATTCCCGCACGGGGTGAACTTTATCCTCAACATCTTGTCATTCTCTCTTCGCTTTCGGGAGGATAAGACCTTGGCCGTTACAGTCCCGAAAACGAAGAGAGAAGCACCTACAGAATTTGTTTACAATAAAAAGTTATGTTTCGTTGTTTAAATAGAATTTGAATTCTTCACAAATAGAATTTGAATACATTACTTACAGAATTTAAATTTGAGAAATTGTTATTCACAGATTTCACATCTGACCCACATTTCTAGATCAACTTTGCCCCCTCATTTGATTCATTGAAATAGAGGGGGGGGGGTAATAAGATAGGATGGGTGTAAGTACTTTACCTACTTACCTATAAATTGCTTTGGTGGGATTTAGAAGCAATATTACAGAGTTCTAAGAATTTAAGAAATGATAGATTACTTACAGAATTTAAATTTGAGAAATTGTTATTCACAGATTTCACATCTGACCCACATTTCTAGATCAACTTTGCCCCCTCATTTAATTCATTGAAATGGAGGGGGGGTAATAAGATAAGATGGGTGTAAGTACTTTACCTACTTACCTATAAATTGCTTTGGTGGGATTTAGAAGCAATATTACAGAGTTCTAAGAATTTAAGTAAGAAATGAAATGTTTGGCAGAGTATGAGATTTGTGTCTGAGTCATATAAATAATGGCCCATCATTGACATTTTTATGAGTATCTCACATGTTTTTTAAGCTTCATATAATTTCAAGTGTCAACAAAATATTTTCTGTGAGATTTTAGACCCCTTTCACTCTACACTCTTTCATATTAATTCTGTTATTTACTGCTTTGAATTATTTGATTCTGTGATCAAATTTTCATTCAAACCATAGGTATCCATTGGACTGAGCACATGAGAATCCAAAACAGGTGAGTAGGGGGTAAGTAATGATTTATTTTAGGCAGCAACCAAAAATTGGAATCAAAATTTTAGACATGCAATTTGTGATACAGATTTATGTATAATTATAAAGAGAGAAAGGGCACATAGAACACAAAATACAGAAAAAATAATACATACCTATCCACAAAAATAACTAAATGTCAGTTCAAGCATTTTGATCCTAAGAAGTATTCATGATGTAGCATAATGTTTACCTAATGCTTAAAATGAGAAACTATGACCAATGCAAGATTTCATCTTCTTGCTCTTTTTTTTTTTTCAAGGAAAATTTGACCAAGAAAAACATGAAGTACTCTATAAACTGCTAGAAATTTACCCTTTCAATTATTATAAAATATCTTCTTTATATTTGCCTTTTCCCTTGTTCAGATGGGGTCAAAATTAATTGTTGGCCTCTCAATCAGCTTTAGTGATTGCTTTGAGGCCAACTGGTTTTGGCTAAACAAAATTTTCCGAGTGGAAGCCCTTTGCACTCAATTTGGACTAATCTACTCCATGTTTATAGTCCCTTAGCTAGAGGCTGATCTACTCTCTGTTTATAGTCCCTCAGCCTTTGTTTACTTAGGGCCTATTATTATTAAATACAATTATACAGGAAAGCTCTTTCAGAGAAGCTAGCAAAACCTCCTAGCCTCAATATTTTTAAACAATTTTGAAGTGTTTTCAGCTTGGTGTTAAAAGGACTATTTACCAAGTTTAAATAATTCAAGCACTCAGTCACGGGTTAGATTCCTGGCCATGGTAGATTTTATCCTGAAGGGATAAGGTTTGTTCTTGGAATGGTTGGCTTTTCCCTATTGTGTCTTCTTTTCTCTTTCATTTCGGGATGATAAAACCCTAACAGTTATAGTTCCCTCTATCAAACCTCTTGAAACCTCCCTCTATCAAACCTACCTTACGTGGTCAATGAACATACGGGGCAATATCTCACCAAGTCCTGCCCTTCTGGTCCTGTTGACAATGTGTACATTAGTCCTCTCCAGACGCAGGTGTTTGATTTACATGCCAATAGGTAAGGAAGGGTTAGGTAAGAAGGTACGGAAAGGTAGGATGAAGTAGATTTATCTGCCTTCATGGCGTAGTGGTCATGACGTTCGCCTGATAAAGAGTAACTGGTGTCTTTTGTATCGTCCCGAAATCGAAGAGAGAAGGAAGACAGGATAGGAGAAAGCCAGCCGTTCCGAGAACGAACATTATCCCGTCGGGTTCGATTTTCGCCCGGAGCGGATTTTATCCTGAACGAATAATGTTTGTTCTCGGAACGACTGGCTTTCTCCTATCCTGTCTTCTTTCTCTCTTCCGTTTTGGGACGATAAGACCTTAGAAGTTGCAGTTCCCTCTATCAAAGTCTGAGTGATGTTAAGACCCACTAAAGCTCATACAACATCTCGTTTCAGATGTATCACACCTCGTTGGGAAGAGCAGCTGTTCCTATTGGAATCCCCCACTCATATTTTCACCCCAGACACTGTTCTCCTGTTCGAAATCCGCGACTGTTCTGGCCGTCCTAGACCATCCTCCCTGTATAATAAACTCGGCGCCTCCACTGTGTATCGAGTAGCCTGGGGATTTCTCAGATTATTTGGAGCGAATGGAGCGGAAAATATCGGCAGAAAGTTACGCCTTCAGCTGTTTCGACCGAGGAATGAGATACGAGCTTCTGATGAAACTGTGCCACTGGACGTTTTTCACATGTCATGGGAAATTACAAATTACACCCTGGGGGACTATAAACAGGGAGTATTTCCCTACCTGAAGAAATAGCAAAGGTTGAGTTCCAAGGTCATCCACTCGTAAAATTTTTACATGACCCACGAATTAGGCTCCAAAAACTTGGATCATTCCATCATTCAAACTAACTCCCCGGTAAGTCACTGTCTGGATTCTTGCCTCCCTCCCTCCCTTGATAAAATTCTGAATACGGGCCTGGATAGAGAGGGAAAGGAAAATTCGTACGGTTATTTTTTGAAACTACCGTACATCAGTACAAGCAAGCTGGCAACATCTTGACAGGGAATGATTTTGAAGCTTTCGCTCATCCTCACAAGAGAGCGCTATTTTTTTTTGACGTTTTTCACATGTCATGGGAAATTACAAATTACACCCTGGGGGACTATAAACAGGGAGTATTTCCCTACCTGAAGAAATAGCAAAGGTTGAGTTCCAAGGTCATCCACTCGTAAAATTTTTACATGACCCACGAATTAGGCTCCAAAAACTTGGATCATTCCATCATTCAAACTAACTCCCCGGTAAGTCACTCTCTGGATTCTTGCCCCCCTCCCTCCCTTGATAAAATTCTGAATACGGGCCTGGATAGAGAGGGAAAGGAAAATTCGTACGGTTATTTTTTGTACCGTACATCAGTACAAGCAAGCTGGCAACATCTTGACGGGGAATGATTTTGAAGCTTTCGCTCATTCTCACAAGAGAGCGCTAAAAGCGAATTAGGCTCCAAAAACTTGGATCATTCCATCATTCAAACTAACTCCCCGGTAAGTCACTGTCTGGATTCTTGCCCCCTCCCTTGATAAAATTCTGAATACGGGCCTGGATAGAGAGGGAAAGGAAAATTCGTACGGTTATTTTTTGGAACTACCGTACATCAGTATAAGCAAGCTGGCAACATCTTGACGGGGAATGATTTTGAAGCTTTCGCTCATTCTCACAAGAGAGCGCTGAAAACTCAAGAACCGTTCACACTTTTCAGAAAACGATGACGACTTTGTTTCTCTGGCAACGTTGTACTGATTACCATGGCAACGAGAAATGTTTTGATTTTCAAAATAATCAACAATCAACCACCAAGTGATTTTGATTTTTGATATTTGAATTGATAATAAAAATCCCAAGTAACCTACCATACCTTTTTGTGTTTTTTACTTAATAATTTAATTATTTATTTCTTTTGTAATCTCAGAAAACGATGACGACTTTGTTTCTCTGGCAACGTTGTACTGATTACCATGGCAACGAGAAATGTTTTGATTTTCAAAATAATCAACCACCTACCATACCTTTTTTGTGTTTTTTACTTAGATACCTACTTAGGTAATAATTTAATTATTTATTTCTTTTGATCTTTTGTAATCTGATTTGAGATTTGATATCAATTAAATCCAAAACGGAGTTCAATCACCTGCAAGAAAATCTCACTATTACACTTACACCTCATGAAAGAAAGATAACTCAAGAACAAAAGATCCATAATTTTTAGTGAACCTATCAACTCATAATGTAAGTGTTGTTTTCTAGCTTAAGAACATGATACCTATGAAACTTTTGATTAAAGATGTTCTCTATTTGTTGTGCTAGTTCAAGTGCCACGACACTCAAAAATTTCTACGAAAAGGTTGAGCTGTCACAAATGAGCATTTGAGCAGTGACCAGTGTTAGGTATTACAGGGTTAGGTTAAACACAAAATGGAGCTTTCTTTTTCATTGTCATGGCTTCTGATTAATACCTTGTAAGCTTCCTCTTTAACTACCTATCCTGTCTTCCTTCTCTCTTCGATTTCGGGACGATAAGACTATAGCAGTTACAGTTCCCTCTGTCAAACCTCTTAAAAAAAAAGCCGACAGCATGTTGAATGCATCAGTTCCTGATAGATCACTGAAGCAACGTTGCGCGTTGTTGATATCCAGATGGGTGACCATTTGGTTAATTGCGTACTACTGGCTTCTCAAGTTCTCCCGCCTCATTTCAGACTGTGTAAGGTTAATGTGAGGAGGTGGAGGCAGGAAACTTGTCGCCGAAGAGAGGGTAAAACCTACGTCACTAAAACCTTGGCAGTAAAACAGTGACGTTAAACTCCTAAAAAAATGTGTTGGGCATCGAACTCGGGACTTTCTGCTTGGGAAGCAAGCTCGTTACCACTGGATTAACTGTACCCCCACTCAACACTGAATCCATCCTTATTCTCCTCAGGTGTCTGTGTTTAGCATCCCCGAAGGCACACAACAAGGGATCCATAATTTTTAGTGAACCTATCAACGTATCAACTCATAATGTAAGTGTTGTTTTCTAGAATAAAGAACATGATACCTCTGAAACTTTCGATTAAAAATGTTCTCTATTTGTTGTGTTAGTTCAAGTGCCACGACACTCAAAAATTTCTACAAAAAGGTTGAGCTGTCACAAATGAGCATTTGAGCAGTGACCAGTGTGTTATTACAGGGTTAGGTTAAACACAAAATGGATCTTTCTTTTTCATTGCCATTGCTTCTGATTAATACCTTGTAAGCTTCCTCTTTAACTGCTCCTCCATTCCTTCTTCAAGTTGCTTGAACTTTGCCCTTGGCTTTTTTTGTGGTCAATGCAAGGTAGGTACATAGTATAAAAGCCCAATTTAAATGTATTATGGCCCTGATTGTTGAAAGAGCTACCACTGAAAAGAAGGAGAAGAAGAAAATGTTCATCAAATTATTGATAGGTTTAAAATCATCCAAATTTACACCATGATGTAATTTTTTTCCAGGTCTGATACAGTGGCATTGAATAAACAATTTTATCCTCAAAGTTAGTGGACACATTAAAATGTTGTCAAATTCCATTATTACCACACATCTCTTTCTTTCAACCTCCTCGTTTCTCTACACTTGCACCTTTTGTAGTTACCTACCTACCTTACCTAACTTATTTTATGAGAGGAAAAAAAAAAATCTCAACTTGATGTCCCTACAGTAGGAGTTTTACTATTGCATGATATCTTTAGAGCTCTACACTTTTACCAATGATTTGATTGAGTAAATTTGGTCCACCCACTCACTTAGAATTACCTGAATTGTTGTGACTTTATTTTGCTCACCCTTTAGTTTACCTAATATTGATTATCTTCCTTTATCTAATTTATTGCACATTGATATTAAAAAGAAGGAGGGAAAATGCTCATAAATGATTCCAAAGAGTACAAGTCCCATTTCCTTTTTCAGATGCAGACATTGAAAAGCCAGGGAGTGTTACATCCAAGAAACCTCCCATACCTTTACCACGCAAGAAATCCTCTCCAGACATCAATGACTCTATTCTCCAAGTGGTCCATCTATCCAGTGATGAAGAGTCATCACAGTCTCCTCCTAGTCACAACGTAGACACAGATGTCAGTGATGTAGACCCATCTCCCAAACGTCTACAACGCTCTGGAACATTTACTAAACTTGACAATGTCATAACTGTTGTTCAGGAAACAAAAGAAACTGGCAATGCCAGTGAAAATAATGACAAGGAAAATGAGGAAGAACATAAAAGCAAAATATCTAATGACATGCACAACAAGGTTGTCAACAGAACTAACCAGAAAGATTCTACTTCTGAAGATTCTCCCAAAAAGGACCAAGATGTCTCTAAATCCAGACTGAATGGTCCCAAAATTGTGCAACCAACTGTGGAACATTCTATCACCCGTGATGACAATGTAAACCAAGAAAATCTTGATTTAAATGTCAGAGAAGATGAGAACAAAAGTTGGGATGGAAATGTCAAAAATAATGTTGATGTCAGTGGAGAAGGCTCAGGCAAAGTGAACGAGATATTTACTGTAGCAAGTACAAGTGCTATTCCAAATCTTGAACCACTTGCAGACTCCACGGATTTCTCTGAAGATGTACGGAGTTTATCTGCACAAAGGTAAACTTTCTGTATTAGTTTTTGTCATAACCTTTTTATTTTCCATTAACATGCTTATCTTACCTTTTTACATGCTTATCTATCTAATTGTACCTACATTTTCCCCTGATTTTTAGGAAAAAGAAGAAGAAGAAACTTACCAAGAAGTCCAAACATCAATCAGCAGAAGAAACGGAATTGAAACCAATCAAACCGGAGCAGGATATCAGCAAATATGACGGTAGGTATAAGTACAAACATGAAGTTTTCTTCTTCTTTTCTTGGTCTTAAGGCGTTTATGCCTCTCTCATATTGTTTAAATTTATCAAAAAGAAATTTGAATTATGTAATGCAAACAAGGATCTGGTGACAGGCAACGAGGTACAAAACAGACATGACTAGAGGCAACTGACAAGAAACGTCGACCCCGCTTGAGCGGGATTAAAGACAAAGTCAAAGAAGATACTTGGATGCAAATTCTGTTCCCCACTTACTATACCTCAATTTATATATATTACATTTTTTTTTTTTTATGAACTCGAACTCCCAACCCCCAGCCCCAAAATCCACCGCGAGAACCCCCCACTTCTT
>NW_007380411.1:0-470 GCF_000475195.1 Diaphorina citri | reverse complement strand
AAAAATGAAAATGGTTTGTTTAATGTTTCAGAGAGACAGAGAGATTAAATCATCCATCATGGGTGATTCAAGTGGACGCTTGTCCCCTAAGAAATCTTCTATAGACGACATCATCAATCACATCACAGCTGATCTACAGAGCTACGATGGTCAGTACATTGTGCTGGGTCAACCCAGCCAAAACCAATCCAATCAAAGTCACCTATGGCAGAGTACATCCTCTGAGATGCCTCCTATTCAACAGCCACCTATCTACAAGCAACAACAGCAGCAACAAGCCCAGCAGCATAGCATGTACTATAACACTGCCCCCGGGCATGACAACTACATGTCCTATGGTAACATGCAGCAGCACTATCAGAATAGCTACCTGCAACACCAGCAGCAGCAGTATCAACATCCCCCACCCCCGCAGCAGCAGTCTATCATGCGAGACTATGGTCTGTTTGCCAACCATAATGATCAGATGA
>NW_007380410.1:1111-24555 GCF_000475195.1 Diaphorina citri | reverse complement strand
TACCTCTGAGTTCGTTTTTTCTCAAGTAAATTCTCAGAACGATCTGAAGAACTTGTTCATAAATACGGGTGTAAGAGACGCTTGGTAAATTCGGAAGGATGAAAGGATTAAGAGACGCTTGGTAAATTCGGAAGGATGAAAGGACTAAGAGACGCTTGGTAAAATCGGAAGGATGAAAAGACCAAGAGACGCTTGGTAAATTCGGAAGGATGAAAGGACTAAGAGACGCTTGGTAAAATCGGAAGGATGAAAAGACCAAGAGACGCTTGGTAAATTCGGAAGAACTAAGAGACGCTTGGTAAAATCGGAAGGATGAAAAGACCAAGAGACGCTTGGTAAATTCGGAAGGATGAAAGGACTAAGAGACGCTTGGTAAATTCGGAAGAATGAAAGGACCAAGAGACGCTTGGTAAATTCGGAAGGATAAAAGGACCAAGAGACGCTTGGTAAATTCGGAAGGATGAAAGGACCAAGAGACGCTTGGTGAATTCGGAAGGATGAAAGGACCAAGAGACGCTTGGTAAATTCGGAAGGATGAAAGGACCAAGAGACGCTTGGTAAATTCGGAAGAACTAAGAGACGCTTGGTAAATTCGGAAGGATGAAAGGACTAAGAGACGCTTGGTAAAATCGGAAGGATGAAAGGACTAAGAGACGCTTGGTAAAATCGGAAGGATGAAAGGACTAAGAGACGCTTGGTAAATTCGGAAGGATGAAAGGACTAAGAGACGCTTGGTAAATTCGGAAGGATGAAAGGACTAAGAGACGCTTGGTGAATTCGGAAGGATGAAAGGACTAAGAGACGCTTGGTAAATTCGAAAGGACTAAGAGACGCTTGGTAAATTCGAAAGGACTAAGAGACGCTTGGTAAATTCGGAAGGACTAAGAGACGCTTGGCAAATTCGAAAGGACTAAGAGACGCTTGGTAAATTCGAAAGCAGTCAGCTAATTTTCGCACTCCTTATGGCCAATCAGTTGAATTTTGTGTAATCAGTTTTTTAGGTATACCCGCTTGGTAAATTCGGAAGAATGAAAGGACCAAGAGACGCTTGGTAAATTCGGAAGGATAAAAGGACCAAGAGACGCTTGGTAAATTCGAAAGGACTAAGAGACGCTTGGTAAATTCGAAAGGACTAAGAGACGCTTGGTAAATTCGAAAGGACTAAGAGACGCTTGGTAAATTCGGAAGGACTAAGAGACGCTTGGCAAATTCGAAAGGACTAAGAGACGCTTGGTAAATTCGAAAGGACTAAGAGACGCTTGGTAAATTCGGATGGATGAAAGGACTAAGAGACGCTTGGTGAATTCGGATGGAAGGACAGAAGTACTAAGAGACGAGGGTTAAAATCGGAAGGACGAAAGGACCAAGATAAGTAATTACCTGGACATTAAGAAAATGAGGGAAATAGGAGATTCGAAAACAATAGAGAGAAAGACAGGGGTGTTCTATTTCACCTAATGACTTTCATTAAAATCCTATTTACATTTCTACTACATACAGGGTTCAAAGGAATCTGTTATTGAGTTGGATAAATTTAATGAATCGATTCGCAGATTCATAGAAGCTTAACCCATCCTTTAGGGGACTTTCATTAAAATCCTATTTACATTTCTACTACATACAGGGTTCAAAGGAATCTGTTATTGAGTTGGATAAATTTAATGAATCGATGCGCAGATTCATAGAAGCTTAACCCATCCTTTAGGATTGTTTGCCCCTACACCTAAGCCTCGGATTCGGCCTTTTGTGTAAGATTAATTGATAATGCAACTTTCAGGGAAATATAGGTATATCAGACGGACACGGTATGATGGTTAAGTTCCATTCCCTTCTATTCTTCTGATCATTCAGTTCTGTTCTACGAGTATTTCAATTTCCCGTTTCATTCTATTCCATTTTCTTTCGTTCCGTTCTCTTCTATTCCATTATTTTCTCTTTTACCTATTCTATTCAGTTCTATTGGTTGTATGGAAAATGAATACTACTTCATTTTTGAACAGTTAAAATGGACCTTTACAAAATTACCGAGTCTCCAATCAAGTATTTGATTTTGTTCTCTCCTATTTCATTTTATCCCATTCTATTCTATTCTCCTACCACACCCTGTTCCTTGTCTAATGACAGGAGAGACAAAAAGGGAAAGCTCTCTTCCCAACGGAATGGTGAAATGATAGTTGCCCAAATGAATGAGACATGATGGGGGTTTCCGGGACGGGTGTGAGAAGGGTAGGAGAAGGATTTGAGAAGGGTAGGGGAAGAATTTGAGAAGGGTGGGCGGAAGGATTTGGGAAGTAATTGATGCAAAACTGAAAGCTAAGGAGAAAGTAAATAAACCAGTATTGAGCTGCCAAACCTAAAGGTAAAGGTCTGCTATTGGCTATTGGAGGGGATGATGCTTTTGAAGAATGGTCAATGCTTTAACTTTAACATTCTTGAAGTTTAAGATTCGGTATCTTTACATTGTATAAACTGCCTTGTCTTTGAAATGCCGTACAATTTGCAAAAATATGCCTACGTAGGCGAATTGTAAAATGCCTCTCTAGGTAGAAAGGTACACATTACGTTACATATTTATTTACCTATGAAATATGTATTTGTATATCTAGGTATACGTATAGTTTCATAAACTTATAGTCCCTCAGCTAGACGTTCGCTGGGCTGGTCTACTCCCTAATGTCCCGCAGCCACTTCCCTATACCTAACTAAATCAACATAAATCCCCTAGTTATGTATCTACATAGTTCGCTGGGCTGGTCTACTCCCTAATGTCCCGCAGCCACTTCCCTATACCTAACTAAATCAACATAAATCCCCTAGTTATGTATCTATACATACTTTGTCTTACTTATACTTGTTATACTTAAACTTTGTCTTTTTTTGAATTTAAACAGGTCTTGATTATTGTTCCATAAAATGTAATGTTATTGCCAATCAAATATTATAAGACCTTGTTTACTTGTTTAGACTGCGAGAATAAAGGGACTTTTCAGTCCTATACTGGTAGTATAAACAAGGTACATTTTGCTCGTCTCAAATAATGCTCGTCTCGTTCCCCACTTATACACATTGATACATTTTATGACTTGACTTGCTTGGACTGGAACTACCAACCTCCAGATCCGAAGTCCAGCGTGCTCGGCATCTACGTATACGTTGACATCTACGTGTACAATGACTAGTCAATGGTCAATGTGTAGACATTTACAACCAGTGTTAGTTCATACTTTGACTATAAAAATGCGCTCTAGGCATTGTATGAAATGCCTGAATTACACATCACTTTGCCGGTAACAAATAGGTAATACAGACATGCATAATATATGTGTACATAATATAGGGAACAAATTTTAATACTTTTTCGTTCATATTTTTTCGTGCATAGGGTACTCTAGCAGCTCTAGCTACAGTAAATATTCAATGAATTTAAACTATGTATGTGTATAAATATGATGGTTAAGTTCCATTCCCTTCTATTCTTCTGATCATTCAGTTCTGTTCTACGAGTATTTCAATTTCCCATTTCATTCTATTCCATTTTCTTTCGTTCCGTTCTCTTCTATTCCATTATTTTCTCTTTTACCTATTCTGTTCAGTTCTATTGGTTGTATGGAAAATGAATACTACTTCATTTTTGAAGTATAGTAACAGTTAAAATGGACCTTTACAAAATTACCGAGTCTCCAATCAAGTAGGTATTTGATTTTGTTCTCTCCAATTCCATTTTATCCCATTCTATTCTATTCTCCTACCACACCCTGTCCGTGCCTAATGACAGGAGAGACAAAAAGGGAAAGCTCTCTTCCCAACGGAATGGTGAAATGATAGTTGCCCAAATGAACGAGACATGATGGGAGTTTCCGGGACGGGTGTGAGAAGGGTAGGAGAAGGATTTGAGAAGGGTAGGGGAAGAATTTGAGAAGGGTGGGCGGAAGGATTTGGGAAGTAATTGATGCAAAACTGAAAGCTGAGGAGAAAGTAAATAAACCAGTATTGAGCTGCCAAACCTAAAGGTAAAGGTCTGCTATTGGCTATTGAAGGGGATGATGCTTTTGAATAGTGTAAGTGTACCATTTATTCGCCCACCTAAAAAACTTACCATTTATTGGCCCACCTGTACCATACGCGACATAAGTCTGAACTGGACGAACTTTTTCAAGATCCAATTTCATCAAAAGAAAGGGCTTAAAGACTGCTATCGAACCAGTGCTATTCAAAAATTGTAGTCATAAAAACAAAAATTAGAAAAATAAATGTGGGCAGGTGGGCCAATAAATGGTACGTTTTTTAGGTGGGCGAATAAATGGTACACTTACCCTATATCAAACCTCTTTTTTTTTCTTTTTCTTTTTTTTAATAATAATAATAATCCTAATTTTGTTTTTATTACGTAGTTGGTTCTCCATCTTGCCTGTTTTCTCTGTCTTGTCTGTTTATTGTACGAATTAGGACACTTTACGTTCGTTTTAATACACGTGCTGGTTCATAATTGTCTCTTTCTTTCTTTTTTCTTGGGGTAATAACAGGAGAAAAAGTCGATGGGGGGAGAGAGAGAGGGAGGGGGAGAGAGAGAGAGAGAAAGAAAGAAAGAGAGAGGGAGGGAGGGAGAGAGAGAAAGAAAGAGAGAGAGAAGAAAAATAGTAATGAATGTAATAATAGCTGTGCTTATTTATACTGCTCAAAGAAGACTAAAAAGTCCCTTTACTCTCTAGCAGCAGGGTACTATGTAATATTTACTGTCAAGTTCCCAAATTATATTGCTGATGCTAAGGTCTGATCGTCCCGAAAGCGAAGAGAGAAGGAAGACAGGATAGGAGAAAGCCAGCCATTCCGAAAACGAACATTATACGTTCAGGATAAAATCCGCCCTGGGCGGAAATCGAACCCGCGACCTAGCGATGACAAGACCGACGCGCTACCCTCCAACGCGCATGCCCGTTCTTCATTGTAGAAAATTTTTTGAAACAAAAAAACTGTACAGTGCTCCTCTTCCTGTTAAAATTTTCTTCTGTTCCTGTTTGAACTTCATTCAATCAGTCTTCAGTCTGTGTGCGACTCTAAAACGGTAACGGTTAAGAGTGTATTTCGGTTTCTAAAAAACAATTTTCGGTGTTAAATATTGGATTTAGAATTTGTCCACATAGATATTTATCCTAGTTTTTGTGTGTTAAATAGATTGTGAAATTTTACAAGTCTGTTAAATTTGTCAGCAAAAAATAAGTTGGAATTAACAATGGATAGTGTATTTCGGTTTCTAAAAAACAATTTTCGGTGTTAAATATTGGATTTAGAATTTGTCCACATAGATATTTATCCTAGTTTTTGTGTGCTAAATAGATTGTGAAATTTTACAAGTTTGTTAAATTTGTCAGCAAAAAATAAGTTGGAATTACAAAGTATAGGTAATGTCTTGTCAGGATGTAAATGTTTTCGGGTTTTCACAACTATGTGGGCTGTTAACTAATTGAAAACAGTCTCAAGTGAATGTTCCTTTTGAATGCCAGTTTTAGAATTTCTAAAGTCATTAAATTGGTTACTTTTTTGCCTTCTAAGATACAAATATGAGTGCGGTTCTAAAAGAAAGAACAGTTAAATATTTTCCGTTTGTTATTTGATGGAACTTCACTGATGTGCTTCAGATTCTGAAGGTTTGTTTTGAAAATGTTTTTCCCTATGGTGACTTGAAATTTAGTGACATTTTCATTGTAAAGCTTTTTAGAAGCCAAAGTCTTGAAAATTATTGTGCTCTTTTTTTAATCTAATTTCATATTATAACTTATTATTTCGCTTCAAATTATTCTTATCTTTAGCCAGGTAGTGAGTTTTCTTATCTGCTGAATCCTTTTAAGAATTTAAGCTATATTCTCTCTGCCAAATTAGCAATTCCTATTTGTGCTTCTAATTCCTATTTGCCAAGTAGATACCTAGTCCTGTAGGGGAATTAGTTAATTCTACCTAGCTCTCAAAGGCTTCAATTACCTACTAATGTCTTATCCTCAGGTCTACAGGCACTTTGGGCTTTTGGAGAAGCACTCAAAGTCCAAATTCAAATGTCTACATGAAATTAGATGTCTACATCTGGTATTCCGGTACCTACTTCATACTTCATCTATTGAAAAGTGAAGTTGCCCGTGTTTCGCCACGGAAAATTGATTATAACTCGAGATCGGTTGAGCTTCTGCTGTTGGACATCCAGAAGCTTCAGAACATAATAGGGATAATTCTAACCAAATTTCAGCCTTCTAGGTGTTGGTCTTTTGAAGAAAGAGTGATCATTCTATCAAAGAGTGAGTGAATTGACCTCGTTAAGATTCTGACTTCTGACATTCAAATCTGGTGTTAAAGTGAAATGAAATGTGATATAATGGGGTATACAGTATACATATGGATTATGGACGTATCTACCTAATCCATCTATTAATTATGTATTCCATTGAACGGGGAACACACGAAAATAGAACATGCATACTTAGGTAAAGACAAAGGATTTTCCAGGAAAATTCCAAGAATTTTCACAGCTCTAAAGTTCTCCAAACGTCAAACTTCATAAGCTCTCTACCTTTCTCTGCCTTCTCCTATCCAGTGACGTGTCGTGATAAGGTCCGTTCCCACTTGTGAGTTTCATCCGATTTTTTTCCGAATGTCCTGTAGGCAATATAATTTAATTGATAGTGTTCCCATTGCGCACGACACGATTTTTCCCCGAGCGACAAGTGGGAACGGGCCTTTTTCAAAAGGGAAGCTATTATAAACCCATATACTATACACCTAATACAATATAGAAGAATTATGAAAATATAACAGAAAAACTTTATCAGGTTACTTCTGTGCCACCCTTAATTCTTTAGCTGTTAATTCCTTATCCAATGAATCTTCAGCAAAGCATGCTTTGCTGAAAATGTCCACAATTTCTTACTCTCTATCTCTAGCTGTCTATTCTGATCATTTGAATCTTGTCTATCTTACTTTTACTCAAATTTGAATGGTCAATGTTGTGCTTTCACTTCCAGGATGAAAAGTCTTTTTTTTTTCTGAAATCTACGTTGAATTTCGTGGGGAACCAAATAAAAAAGTAGGTTGGGGAAAAAATCCAAACCGTTCAAAAGTTACAAAGGGTTGAGCCATGCTGTATTAAAGTATTCATCATATTCATATATTAAAGTATTCATCATATTCATAATTTGCCAAGCTCTGCCAGCAAAGGGTTGAGCCATGCTGTATTAAAGTATTCATCATATTCATATATTAAAGTATTCATCATATTCATAATTTGCCAAGCTCTGCCATTAATACAGAACCGGAAAAATTCCTAGAAATATTTCCATTGTTTATTTTGAAATATGTAGGCATTCATTCAATGTTTTGAAATAACTGAAACCTAAACATAGGTAGGTCTCTATTTTATGAAATGCCGTACAATTTGCAAAAATATGCCTACGTAGGCGAATTGTAAAATGCCTCTCTAGGTAGAAAGGTACACATTACGTTACATACCTATTTATTTACCTATGAAATATGTATTTGTAAGTATACATATCTATGTATATTTTCATAAACTTATAGTCCCTCAGCTAGACGTTCGCTGGGCTGGTCTACTTCTACTCCCTAATGTCCCGCAGCCAGTTCCCTAATCCCTATACCTAACTAAATCAACATAAATCCCCTAGTTACCTATACTTACTTATACTTTGTTATACTTATACTTTATCTTACTTATACTTATACTTTGTTATACTTATACGTTGTCATCCGCCCCGGGCGGGAATCGAACCCGCGGCCTAGCGCTTACAAGGCAGACGCACTACCAACTAAGCTAACTAGGCTGGCATTGTAAAGCTTTTTAGAAGCCAAAGTCTTGAAAATTATTGTGCTCTTTTTGTAATCTAATTTCATAATTATTATAACTTATTATTTCGCTTCAAATTATTCTTATCTTTAGCCAGGTAGTGAGTTTTATCTGCTGAATCCTTTTAAGAATTTAAGCTATATTCTCTCTGCCAAATTAGTAATTCCCATTTGTGCTTCTAATTCCTATTTGCCAAGTAGATACCTAGTCCTGTAGGGGAAGTAGTTAATTCTACCTAGCTCTCAAAGGCTTCAATTACCTACTAATGTCTTATCCTCAGGTCTACAGGCACTTTGGTCTTTTGGAGAAGCACTTAAAGTCCAAATCCAAATGTCTACATGAAATTAGATGTCTACATCTGGTATTCTGGTACCTACTTCATCTATTGAAAAGTGAAGTTGCACGTGCTTCGCCCCGAAAAATTGATCATACTTAACTCGAGATCGGTTGAGCTTCTGCTGTTGGACATCCAGAAGCTGCAGAACATAACAGGGATAATTCTAACCAAATTTCAGCCTTCTAGGTGTTGTTCTTTTGAAGATAGAGTGATCATTCTATCAAAGAGTGAGTGAATCGACCTCGTTAAGATTCTGACATTCAAATCTGGTGTTAAAGTGAAATGAAATGTGTAATAATGGGGTATACAGTATACATATGGATTATGGATGTACGCATCTACTTAATCCATTAACGAATACTACTTCATTTTTGAACAGTTAAAATGGACCTTTACAAAATTACCGAGTCTCCAATCAAGTATTTGATTTTGTTCTCTCCAATTCCATTCAAACTGGTGCTTTTTTTTAAAAAAAAAAAAAAAAAAAAAAATGTCATAACAATATCAAACGGTAAGGTTCGTTCTCGGAACGGTTGGCTTTCTCCTATCCTGTCTTCCTTCTCTCTTCGATTTCGAGACTATGAGACCTTAGCAGTTACAGTTCCCTATATCAAACCTCTTTTTTTTATAACAATAATAATCCTAATTTTGTTTTTATTACGTAGTTGGTTCTCCATCTTGCCTGTTTTCTCTGTCTTGTCTGTTTATTGTACGAATTAGGACACTTTACATTCGTTTTAATACACGTGCTGGTTCATAATTGTCTCTTTCTTTCTTTCTTTCTTTCTTTCTTTTTTCTTGGGGTAATAACAGGAGAAAAAGTTGATGGGGAGAGAGAGAAAGAAAGAGAGAGGGAGGGAGGGAGAGAGAAAGAAAGAGGGAGGGAGAGAGAAGAAAAATAGTAATGAGAGAGAGAGAGAGAGAGAGAGAGAGAGAGAAGAAGAAAAATAGTAATGAATGTAATAATAACTGTGCTTATTTATACTGCTCAAAGAAGACTAAAAAGTCCCTTTACTCCCTAGCAGCAGGGTACTATGTAATATTTATTGTCAAGTTCCCAAATTATATTGCTGATGCTAAGGTCTGATCGTCCCGAAAGCGAAGGGAGAAGGAAGACAGGATAGGAGAAAGCCAGCCGTTCCGAGAACGAACATTATCCGTTCAGGATAAAATCCGGCCCGGGCGGGAATCGAACCCGCGACCTAGCCATGACTAGACAGACGCGCTACCCTCCAATCTCCAAGTTAACTAGGATCATTGTCATCATTGGTTTCAGGTTCCTTTGTAGGGGGGGTCAAAGTAGCTTCATAGAATAGCTAGTTTAGCTATCTGGCTAGGGGACGTTAAACAGAGAGTAGCTAGCGTCCGGCCGTGCGACTATAAACAAGGAGAAGAACAGCCAACCCTAACCAGCCTAGCTGCTTAAAAAGAACAAGCACGCAGGTCCTCACAATGTTTGACTGTGGTTCAGGACGAGCCAGTTAAACATGGCTAGAGACCATCACCCTGGTGTATGGCTGATAGAAGATTTATTTTCTCTACTACTCTGTCATCAGTCATCACCTTTCAGCTATAGCTAAAGCTGCCACAACAACAATACACACACATTGCAGGACATTCTTCATCCTGTCTACCTTTCTATTTCGGAACACAACATCATCACCTTTCAGCTATAGCTAAAGCTGCCACAACAACAATACACACACATTGCAGGACATTCTTCATCCTGTCTACTTTTCCATTTCGGAACACAACATGGCCTGTCCTTAGTCATCACCTTTCAGCTATAGCTAAAGCTGCCACAACAACAATACACACACATTGCAGGACATTCTTCATCCTGTCTACTTTTCCATTTTGGAACACAACCTGGCCTGTCCTTTTCGTTAAACAAGGGCAGTCTGCGGGGCAATCAATTTCGTAAGGCGTGTAACTTGTGTCCCGATGATAGTAGGTCATTGATGACCTCTCCTACCCTGTCTGGTCTGTCTCCCACCTTATCAACATGACCCAGTAGTCCCTCTAGTTCGACTTTCGTTTTTTAGTCCGTCCTTCCTTTATTAAATTACAATAGTAACAATAAAAGGTATAGGGACGGACTATTGTATTCGCTTCGGTGTCGTCTCTCTATCTGTGTCTGACTCCATAGAAGGACTGGTCTGTCTCCCACCTTATCAACATGACCCAGTAGTCCCTCTAGTTCGACTTTCGTTTTTTAGTCCGTCCTTCCTTTATTAAATTACGATAGTAACAATAAAAGGTATAGGGACGGACTATTGTATTCGCTTCGGTGTCGTCTCTCTATCTGTGTCTGACCCAATAGAAGGAGTTATCCAAACCTGGTCAACCTATATATCAAATTAAGTGGTGGTGAAAAGAATAAAGGGAGAACGGGCTCTAGTCTTGATTTTAAATCATTCAATAATATTAGGTAATAATAATAAACTAGGTAGGTACATAGGTACTGGTTTTCTCTAATCACAATCGAATAAACTACGGGCTAAAAAATTCCCGGAGGGACGGACCCAGCTTGTTTACGAGTATATTCTCGCTTTTCCAATTTCTGTCCCTTTTTCTATCTAATCTATGCCTTTTCCTTTTTTATTAGGTTCGGTCCCTTTTCTTATGTCTTCTCTTTTGTCATCTCACAGTGCTGTATTGTACGTCAGCGGTGTATTATGTGGCTTTGTGGCTAGCACGGTGGACTCTGCATCTGGAGGTTGGTTCGATGCCGCCTGAAAATCCTAACCTTCTTTCTTCTCCCCCCCCCCCTTTTCCTTTTTTATTAGGTTCGGTCCCTTTTCTTATGTCTTCTCTTTTGTCATCTCACAGTGCTGTATTGTACGTCAGCGGTGTATAATGTGGCTTTGTGGCTAGCACGGTGCTGGACTCCGCATCTGGAGGTTGGTCCGATGCCGCCTGAAAATCCTAACCTTCTTTCTTCTCCCCCCCCTAAATTCAACTTCTCACCGGGAAAATATTCTTAGTAGTTTACAAAGAAGAAGATTTTCAGCCAGCCTAGTTAGCTTAGTTGGTAGTGCATCTGCCTTGTAAGCGCTAGGCCGTGGGTTCAATTCCCGCCCGGGGCGGATTTTATCCTGATGGTATATTGTTCGTTCTCGGAACGGCTGGCTTTCTCCTATCCTGTCTTCCTTCTCTCTTCGATTTCGGGACGATAAGACCATAGCAGTTACACTGTTACAGTTCCCTCTGTCAAACCTCTTGAAAAAAAGGGCGCGTGACCAATTGGCGAAACAAGTTTTTTTGTTCGCTCCATTAATTATCACCTCAAATTTCATTACTCTTAAAAATTTCTTCTTGACCGGTTCTTGAGAAACCAGGTCTTCGGCTTCGGTGGGCGCCACCATGCCGTTCGCTCAATTTTGATGCAGTCAGCGTAAAAGAATATACGTCGCGTACAATTTCTGCTTTAACTGATATCTTCCAATCAGCTGATGCTTTTATTCAGCAGATGCTGAAGATTTTTTGCGTCTTCCATTATGACATTGAGTATGTGGGACATATCACTCATACCATCAACCACAAGTTTTAGAAAGCGATGTTTCCCCGTGATTTCTTTCTTCCTCCATGAAAACTTCACTGTATTGTTTGAATGTTTCCCTACTCACTGTCGTCGGTGTAATCTCTTGTGATGATTTTGTCATTAGAAGTCTGACGATACCAAAACTTTCCTCTTCCGTAACTTTTTGAGTAGAGCTTTCAGCAAGCGTTGGAAATTTAATACTTTACTCTAATTTAAGGTAGATATCTCAAGAAAATATCTCCCTCCTGCTTCAATCCCTCTTCCTTCCCTTCTTCAGGGAGAACTCATGTTAGTTATCATCCCCTGTCAAAATCACTTGATGCAAGTTTTGCTGACTTGGGTCATGTCCATTTGGAACATTCAAGAGGGTTCTTCGGTCTAGATTCTCCTGCATCCATGCACTTTCCTTCCATGTCAAAATCACTTGATTTGCTGACTTGGGTCATGTCCATTTGGAACATTCAAGAGGGTTCTTCGGTCTAGATTCTCCTGCATCCATGCACTTTCCTTCCATGTCAAAATCACTTGATTTGCTGACTAGGGTCATGTCCATTTGGAACATTCAAGAGGGTTCTTCGGTCTACATTCTCCTGCATCCATGCACTTTCCTTCCATGTCAAAATCACTTGATTTGCTGACTAGGGTCAGGTCCGTTAGGAACTTTCAGCAGGGCTCATCAGCCTAGACTCTCCTGAACCCATCCTTCCTTTCTTCAGGGAGTCCATGAACTTCTTGAACCCTTTTTCCAGGGAGTACTCTTGTTAGCAGGCGTGTTTTGTCACTAAAAACTGACCATCGAAAATTTGACCCGATTACATTACTTTCCTTCCTATAGGATAAGGAAAGTAAAAAGGTATGTTTAATTTATCTCTTTCCCAAAATGAAAAATTGGCCTTGTAACACCCGAAAGGAACGTATTTTTTCCCTTACATGCCCAAAAATATACCTATATTTATACTGTTTTTATACTTTGCTTTTATTTTCCAAGTACCTATAGGTACCTACCTACCTATGTATCTGTAGCTACTCAACCACCACCACCTCCTCCTCTTCATCTTTCTCCTATTTCGCGTTTCTCCTCTTCTTCTGTTTCTTCTTCTTCTTCATGTTTAATTTATCTCTTTCCCAAAATGAAAAATTGGCCTTGTAACACCCGAAAGGAACGTATTTTTTCCCTTACATGCCCAAAAATACCTATATTTATACTGTATTTATACTTTGCTTTTATTTTCCAAGTACCTAATAGGTACCTACCTATGTATCTGTAACTACTCAACCACCTCCTCCTCTTCATCTTTCTCCTATTTCTTGTTTCTCCTCTTCTTCTGTTTCTTCTTCCTTTCTCTCTTCCTTCTCCTTTTTTTCCTATTCTTCTTCTTCTTCTTCTTCTTCTTCTTCTTCTTCTTCTTCTTCCTCCTCCTCCTCCTCCTTCTCCTTCTCCTTCTTCTTCTTCGTCTTTCTCCGAATTGGAAACACAATACCTACATTAATTTTCTTTTTCCTTTTGAATTGATTGATGAATTTAAGTGTAAAATCTGGCCTTCACTGTTTGTGGCACGAGGCGAAAAAGACGCTCCTGACCTTTGCAGCACAGATTGAAATGGACCTTCATCTTAAGGTGCTGAAATCCCTTGAATAGGACCAAAGAGTTCCTCTACTCTAGCAGTAGGTTATAACTATTAGTGTGGTCAATTTTTCAAACTAGGTATAATGAAGAGTAAAAAAATCTCATACCTCCGCTGGGATTGAACCCACGTCCTGCTACTTACATACCAGGCGAGATGTCTTGACCACCATCAGACCACCGAGACACGAGACAGGCTAAATGTTACCCCACGTAGTTATTGTACTAATTTCACCACAATAATGGTAGCAGCCTACTACTGAAAACCACCAAAACATACCAAATTTCAAGTCTCTAGCTCACCGTTCCTGAGATGTTATTGAATTATACCGAAAACCTGCAAAAAGCGGTCAAAATACCGCCAACCAAAAACTGTCGAGTTAAAGGACTCTTCAGTCCTATTCGAGCTGTATAAAATAATCATAATCACCATTATTTTTATTAGGGTGAGAAAACCCTTTGAGAGAAAAATGGAGGAACGCCACTGAGATTTCTCTCTGCATTAGCATCCTTTCTGTTCTGTGGAAATGGAAAGAGGTCAAAGATTTTTTCCCCCGGAAATGGAAACTGTAGTTTGGTCAAGAAAATGAATTATGTTTTCTGACGTTTCTCGTTTTGGGCAGAACGAATCGGAACGGTTAGTTAGAGGATTCTGTTTTCAAATGAGGAATTTTGTTTGAGATAAATAACAAACTTGCTTGCTTTGCTTTCCGTGTCACCCTGTCACCAAGCCTATCTCACGGTGTTGGAAGGATTGGAGGTTTAGAAACCACGTGGACGCCCAGAAAAAATATCAGGGCTCTTTCCGTGTCCATAATACAGAGTATTTTGAAAGGGAAGAATTGAATATTGAATAGAATAGAAAACGAGAACAAAATGGAAAATACCCCGTACACTGATGAACGGTCTTTTTGCTGAAAAGTTCTAAACAGGATTCTACAAAGAGGACAAGAGAAAGGCGAAGAAGATGAAGGACACGTTGAATGTGGAACAGAGGATGTCAAAATGAAAAAAAATGATGATGATGTGAGGAAATATTGTTAGCTTTTTTTTAGGGTAGGTATAGGAAAAAGTTTCCTCCATGAAAAGTTTTAGTTCATGAAGTGCCTACCTATGATGAAAATGGCCGAGGGAGAGGGGATCAGGAAAAGGAGAAGGAGGTGGAAGTGGAGGAGAAGAAAAAAGAGGAAGAGGAAACAACTTATACGGAAGAGTTCTGTTGAAAGGAGAGGAAAGAATAATCATTACAAGATGGAGATGGAAAGGAAAGAGAGGACGAACTAGAACGAAAGGATAGGGGGAGGAAAGGAATTATATGGAAGAAGGACAGGGAGAAAGAAGAGAAAGGAGGAGAGAAAAGAAGAAGATAATACGGTGTATGAGGAAGAACAAGCTGGGCCCGTCCCTCCGGGAATTTTTTAGCCCGTAGATTATTCGATCGTGGTTAAAGAAAATCAGTACCTACCTATGTACCTAGCTATTTTTTTTAATATTCAGTTTATTATTATTGATTTGATTTTGGAATTTACTTTCATGCAATGATTTAAAACCGGGAATTCTTTAGCCCGTAGTTTATTCGATCGTGATTAAAGAAAATCAGTACCTACATATGTACCTACCTAATTTGTTTAATATTCGGTTTATTATTATTGATTTGATTTTGGAATTTACTTTCATGCAATGATTTAAAATCAAGACTACAGCCCCTTCTCCCTTTATTCCTTCAAGTAACCCATCCATTTATTGGCCTTGCTCGGCGTAGCTTAACATAGGTGACGCTAAAACCGGTCTTAAATTAACGACTGAAGTGTTATCTAAAACTTTCTCGCTTTGAGTTTAAAGGTCGTCGCGACAAATTACAAGATCAGAGCTCATTTGTGTGAGAAAATGTGAAAAAAAAAATCCCCCTAAAACCAGTTTTTTTGGTTTCTTGGCCTTTTAAAGTAACCCATCCATTTATTGGCCTTGCTCGGCGTAGCTTAACACAGGTGACGCTAAAACCGGTCTTAAATTAACGACTGAAGTGTTAACTAAAACTTTCTCGCTTTGGGTTTATTGGTCGTCGCGACAAATTTCAAGATCACAGCTCATTTGTGTGAGAAAATGTGAAAAAAAAATCCCCAAAAACCAGTTTTTTTGGCTTTTTGATTTTCTGGACAAAATTTGCATCACCACTTTCGTGTTCCTCGTAAAAAAACCTTTAATTTGATCGACCAGGTTTGGGTAAGTCCTTCTATGGGGACAGACTGACAGACAGACACCGAAGCGAATACAATAGTCCGTCCACTCTACCTTTTATTATTACTATTGTAATTTAATAAAGGAAGGACGGGCTAAAAAGGGGGTATAGGTACCTACCTACTTAGAATGGAGAGAAGGAGAAAGAGAAAGAAAATGGGACAAGAAGGAGAGAGGAAGGAAATGAGAATAAGAAAAAGAAGAAGGTGAACTACGAAGGAAAAGAAGAAGAAGAATTGATGACTAAAATAATAGTGCTAACAAAGAAAGAGTAAGTGAAGAAGAAGGAAGAGGGAAAGAAGAAGAGGAAGAAGAAGGAAAAAGAGGAGGAAGAAGAAGAAATAAGAGGAGGAAGAAGAAGAAATAAGAGGAGGAAGAAGAAGAAATAAGAGGAGGAGGAGGAGAAGAAGCAGGAGAAAGAAGAAGGAAAAAGAGGAGGAGGAGGAGGAGGAGGAGGAGGAGGAAGAAGAAGAAAAGTGGAGCATAGTATTATGAATCAGGAAATGAGTTGCAAAAATGGAGAAGGGAGAGAAAGGAAAATGAGATAAGGAGATGTAGGTATAATAGAAAAGGAAGGGAAAAAGTAGATAACTAGCTAGGTATGTAAGTACCTACTCTTTCTCTCCTTTCCTCCCTCCCTCTTTCCCTTCCTCTCTTTTCCCTCTCTCTCTCTCATTCTCTTTTTCTATAGCTACTCAACCACCACCACCTCCTCCTCTTCATCTTTCTCCTATTTCGCGTTTCTCCTCTTCTTCTGTTTCTTCTTCTTCTTCCTTCCTTCTTCTTCTTCCTTCTTTCTCTTTCTTGTTTTTCTGTTTCTTTCTCAGAATTGGAAACACAATACATTAATTTTCTTTTTCCTTTTGAATTGATTGATGAATTTGAGTGTAAAATCTGGCCTTCAATGTTTGTGGCACGAGGCGAAATAGACGAAATAGACTTTGACCTTAAGGTGCTGAAATCCCTTAAATAGGACTGAGTACCTTTACTCCAGCAGTAGGCTATTACTATTACTATTATTGTTAATATGTGGTCAAATTTTCAAACAATAATGAAGAGTAGAAAATTCCCAAAACGATTGAATAAGATTTTGATTTGAAATAATTTCAAAATAAAAACATCTGTTTTTTAACCAATTGTACATCTTTTTACTATATAGAGTTGAATATTGTACACCACAGAATAAATAATAAATTTATGAATTACCTACATGTATAAAAACATTTTTAAATTCAACATAAAATTGAAATATATTGAAGAAAAAATAAAATAAAAAGAGATAAAATAAATAAAAAATTGTAACTTAGTAGCAATGGCGCGAAATTTCAAAATGAACGCGTCTCACTGGTCGTTGTATTCTGACGTCATAACGGTCAGTCACGTGACGTCATCAGGCGTTCTGTATAGTCGATGCTAGTTTGTTTCCTGTCTCCACCAGAGGTAAGTGTTTCATTGTCTGTTTCACTTTCACTGTTTCGATTCCCCCCCCCCCCCTACAGTTTGTTTAACCCAGAACTACTAGGGAGGTATACCAATAATTTGGGCTTTTTCTTCGCCTTTTCCCCTGTACAGACGGGGTTGGCGTTTTTCGTCAGCCTCTCAATCAGCCCTAACTAGGGTGATTGCTTTGGGTTGACATTTGGTTTTGGCTACAAAGTTTACGAGTGGATGTCCTTTGCACTCAATCTTTGCTATTTCTTTAGCAAGGAAAATTCAGGCTGGTATACTCCCTCTTTGAAGTTCCCCAGCCAGACACCCCAGAACCATTACTAGATACATTAATTTGATAATGAGGTATACCTAAATAGGTAACAAAGAATGAGAAACATTTGTTTCTACCTCCTACCTACATTTAAAGTAGGTAAGTGGGAAACTAGGTAAAAGAGTGCATGGTATTTACCCAGACCCTTGTTCACAACCTCACAGCAAGACCTAAATAAACTTCGAAACAAAATTCCCTCACAGCAAGACCTAAACAAAATTCCCAAGAAAAACACGGAAAATGAAAGCTGCCACAGTTACTTTGATTCTAGAGAACAGAAAGCTGACAAAAGTTCATTCCCCACAAAAGGAATTTCGTACAAATTGTATAATATTAAGTCAGAATTAATGTTTCTTGAACACTGGACATTCTGGCAGTGGCGAATAGTAAGATTTTCAAATGGGGAAGCTGACACCCAGAGTTAGTGAAGGTTCTATAGGACCACCACCAGCAGATCGGTATATCTGTGTCCATAGCTTCCCCTTTTGAAAATCTTACCACACACCACTGGCAGAAATGAACAGCAGAATCTACTTCGGTTGTGTAGTGGTCAAGACGCTCGCCTGGTAATGAGGAGGGCGTGGGGTCAATCCTATGATGATGATGATGATGATGATGATGATGATGATGATGATGATGATGATGATGATGATGATGATGATGATGATGATGATGATGATAAGAGGAAATATTGTTAGCTTTTTTTTAGGGTATAGGAAAAAGTTTCCTCCATGAAAAGTTTTAGTTCATGAAGTGTCTACCTATGATGAAAATGGCCGAGGGAGAGGGGAAGAGGAAAAGGAGGAGGAGGAGGTGGAAGAGGAGGAGAAGAGAAAAGAGGAAGAGGAAACAACTTATACGGAAGAGTTCTGGACAAAAGGAATTTCGTACAAATTGTATAATATTAAGTCAGAATTAATGTTTCTTGAACACTGGACATTCTGGCAGTGGCGAATAGTAACATTTTCAAATGGGGAAGCTGACACCCAGAGTTAGTGAAGGTCCTATAGGACCACCACCAGCAGATCGGCATATCTGTGTCCATAGCTTCCCCTTTTGAAATTACCACACACCACTGGCAGAAATGAACAGCAGAATCTACTTCGGTCTTCGGTGGTGTAGTGGTCAAGACGCTCGCCGGTAAAGAGGAGGGCGTGGGGTCAATCCCAGGCGAGGTAACAACAACATGGCTGTTGTGGACACGAAGGAGAGGAGGAGAAGAAAAAGGAAGAGGAGGAGAAAAAGGAGGAGGAGGATGAGAGGAGAGGAGAGGTGACCAGAGAAGAATACAGATCGGATGAGAGGGAGAGAACGAGGAAAAAAAGAGAAAAAGGAGGAGGAGGATGAGAGGAGAGGAGAGGTGACCAGAGAAGAATACAGATCGGATGAGAGGGAGAGAACGAGGTTAGCTTTTCGCAAAATCCTTTCTTATTGCACACCTAGACCATAAAAGGAATATTCCTACCAAATTTCAGCTTTCTAGGTGTTGTGGTCCTAGAGATAGAGCGATCAGTGTGTGAACTATGAAATGTGAACTGTGAATGGATCTCGTTCTTATAATATAAGATTTGACAATTTCACCACAATAATGGTAGCAGCCTACTACTGAAAACCACCAAAACATACCAAATTTCAAGTCTCTAGCTCACCGTTCCTGAGATATTTATTGAATTATACCGAAAACCTGCAAAAAGCGGTCAAAATACCGCCAACCAAAAACTGTCGAGCTAAAGGACTCTTCAGTCCTATTCGAGCTGTATAAAATAATCATAATCACCATTATTTTTATTAGGGTGAGAAAACACTTTGAGAGAAAAATGGAGGCACGACACTGAGATTTCTCTCTGCATTAGCATCCTTTCTGTTCTGTGGAAATGGAAAGAGGTCAAAGATTTTTTTCCCCGGAAATGGAAACTGTAGTTTGGTCAAGAAAATGAATTATGTTTTCTGACGTTTCTCGTTTTGGGCAGAACGAATCGGAACGGTTAGAGGATTCTGTTTTCAAATGAGGAATTTTGTTTGAGATAAATTACAAACTTGCTTGCTTTGCTTTCCGTGTCACCAAGCCTATCTCACGGTGTTGGAAGGATTGGAGGTTTAGAAACCACGTGGACGGCCAGAAAAAATATCAGGGCTCCGTGTCCCTAATACAGAGAATTTTGAAAGGGAAAATCTGAAAATGTTGTCTGTGTAGCGAGCAAAATTACAAACTGAGAGGATAAAAAAAAAAAAATACAAATTACAATAATAAAATGTAGTTTTCCGGAAGTGTCTGTCGGATTACGGGACGAGATTGATCCGACTGAATAATATATTAAGTGTTTGCTGAGACTGGAACTTGGCCTGCCGCACTGTCTTGCGCCTAGATCCATACTACCGGTTAATTTTGTCTGTTTTTGTCAGCTTAGCTGGACTGTCTACTGACGTACCAGCCTCGTGTAAACATGTCAGCAGGCACCTGTGCTAGTTAGATACTGAAGTCATCTTTACACTAGGCCCAATAGCTGGACGCCTCTAAAGGGTTTATCTTGTCTGTTGGGGCTCCAAAAGTCTAAACAATTTGGGGAAAAAAATGATAAAAGCCATTTGAGTATGTATTAGGAGAAAAAAAAAGCTAAGCCTTGCCAAAAATAAACGACCATCGCAATTTCGACCCGATTACATTACTTCTTTCCTTCCTATAGGATAAGGAAAGTAAATAAAAAGGAGGATGAAAAGAAGAGGTGAAAAATAATAAAAAGGAGAACGAGGAAAAAAAGAGAGGAGGGGAGAAGAGGAACAAAAAAAGTGGAAAAGAGAACTATTATTATTATTTTTATGAAGTATTTGAAAACTTAATGAAATGGATGGGATAGAGTTCCGCTTTGTGGAAGAGAAGCAGTCAAAAAAGTATTAAAAAAAAGTTTCTAAAGTTTCCAGATAGTCAACTTTTCCGTTGTGAGGACACTATAAACACTATTGAAAATGGAATTGGAGGAGGAGGAGGAGGAGGAGGAGGAGGAGAAAAACTAGGGATAGCTGAAGGAGGAAAAGGAAGAGAGAACAAAAATAAAGAGGGAATGAAGGAGGAAGAGAACGAAAAACATGTAAAGGAGAAATAGAGGGGAAAGAGAAGAAGAAGATGAAGGGTGAAATTATATTATGTAATAAAAAAAAAAAAATATCTGGTGTGAACATCACACGACTTTCCTCATCGTATTGAATGATGCTTATATTGGGTGTTCTTGTTCTTATAGCCAAACTTTTACAATATCTCTAACCGTTTAGTCGGTACAGCTGAAAACCGCCAAAAAACGGTCAAAAACCGCCAACCGCAGCACCTATCTCAACCAAACGTTTTGAGTTGCATCCTTGTCACATTTTTGAACTATCCGCCAAAAAAACGGTCAAAAACCGCCAACCGCAGCACCTATCTCAACCAAACGTTTTGAGTTGCATCCTTGTCACATTTTTGAACTACCTACATACCAAATTTCAAGTCTCTAGCTCATACCGTTCCCGATATATTGTTAAATTACACAACCTACATACCAAATTTCAAGTCTCTAGCTCATACCGTTCCCGATATATTGTTAAATTACACCGAAAACCGCCAAAAAGCGGTGAAATTCCGCCAACCGTTGCACCGATCTTAACCAAAAGTTTCGTGTCACATCCTTGTCACATTTGACATCTACATACCAAATTTCAAGTATCTAGCTCTTACCGTTCTCGAGATATTTTGTTTACAGACAGACAAACCACAGACAGACAGAAGGACAGACAGACACACACACGGACCAATGGCTGAAACTTTGTATTTAGGCTCTAGGGACGTCAAAACGTTTTTGGCACTAAAAACTGACCATCGAAATTTCGACCCGATTACATTACTTCTTTCCTTCCTATAGGATAAGGAAAGTGAATAAAAAGGAAGATGAAAAGAAGAGGGGAAAAAATAATGAAAAGGGAAAAATAAAAAAATCAGACACACACACGGACCAATGGCTGAAACTTTGTATTTAGGCTCTAGGGACGTCAAAACGTTTTTGGCACTAAAAACTGACCATCGATATTTCGACCCGATTACATTACTTCTTTCCTTCCTATAGGATAAGGAAAGTAAATAAAAAGGAAGATGAAAAGAAGAGGGGAAAAAATAATGAAAAGGGAAAAATAAAAGTTGAAGAATAAAATTAAAATAATTAAAAATAAATAAATAATAAAAATATTATAAATTCAGCATAACATTATTATTTTATGTAAATATACCTACATAATAAGTATTATAAAACAGTTGAATAATCAAATAATGAGTGCAAGTACTGAAGTACCCTACGTAAATAATTCTAAATTAAATTATAAAATAAACATGGTAGATGACATAATAATGATAATGGACATAATAATAGAAAATAATACCAAATTATTAAATTATAATATGAAGCAAGTGACCGCCATGGTCGTGTGGGTATCATACTAGGCTGGCATACCGAAGATCCTGGGTTCGGTTTCCGGCAGTGTGAAAGTTTTTTTCAGCTCTGTGCTTATGTTATGAGTTATGAGAATATGGGAGTATATCGTGGGGTCAACTGATGGTTAGCTGCTTTGGACGTTACAAGCAAAAATCAATAGATGATAGGTACATATTGGAAAATGAGATGTATGGGAAAGTTTTGTGATGACCACAAAGAAAAACCATGAAAATTTGAAAGCAAAGTTCGTAAAAAAAAAGAAAAAAAAATGTGGGTAAACAACTGGCAGTAAAAAAGAAGACTGGGAAAGAAAAAATGTGTGCCAAACTGAAAAGTGAAAAAGTGTTAACCAATTCAGTCAAAAGTGTTGGAAAGTTAACTGAACAAAAGTTACAGGAGAAGAATAGGGAACAAAATCATCATTGATTACGAAGAATGAGGAAGAGGAGGAGAAAAAGAAGGAGGAAGAGAAGAAGCAGGAGGAGAAGAAAGAAAAAGAATAGTACACTAGGAAAATACAGAATAGAATTGAATATTGAATAGAATAGAAAACGAGAACAAAATGGAAAATACCCCGTACTTACACTGATGAACATTAACCAATTCAGTCAAAAGTGTTGGAAAGTTAACTGAACAAAAGTTACAGGAGAAGAATAGGGAACAAAATCATCATTGATTACGAATAATGAGGAAGAGGAGGAGAAAAAGAAGGAGGAAGAGAAGAAGCAGGAGGGGAAGAAAGAAAAAGAATAATACACTAGGAAAATACAGAATAGAATTGTATTTTAACCAATTCAGTCAAAAGTGTTGGAAAGTTAACTGAACAAAAGTTACAGGAGAAGAATAGGGAACAAAATCATCATTGATTACGAAGAATGAGGAAGAGGAGGAGAAAAAGAAGGAGGAAGAGAAGAAGCAGGAGGAGAAGAAAGAAAAAGAATAATACACTAGGAAAATACAGAATAGAATTGAATAGCAAAATTACAAACTGAGAGGATAAAAAAAAAAAAATACAAATTACAATAATAAAATGTAGTTTTCCGGAAGTGTCTGTCGGATTACGGGACGAGATTGATCCGACTGAATAAGTGTTTGCTGAGGCTGGAACTTGGCCTGCCGCACTGTCTTGCGCCTAGATCCATGATCCATGTTACCGGTTAATTTTGTCTGTTGTTGTCAGCTTAGCTGGACTGCCTACTGGCATACTGGCCTCATGTAAATACCACTGGCGTGGAGTCGTGGAGTAACATTCCAGTCCAGTTGGTTGGGCAAAATCAGTCGAATTTTGTAGCTATTGCCAGTAGGCACCTGTGCTAGTTAGATACCTGATGAAGTCATCTTTACACTAGGCCCAGTAGCTGGACGCCTCTAAAGGGTTTATCTTGTCTGTTAGGGCTCCAAAAGTCTAAACAATTTGGGGGAAAAAAATGATAAAGCCATTTGAGTATGTATTAGGAGAAAAAAAGCTAAGCCTTGCCAAAAATAAATAAATAGGTACATTACACAATTTAATCGGAGTTGGCATAATTTTGAACATTAAAACATCTCATGAGTTGATAATTTATATATTTTATATAAAAAAAAAAAAAAAAAAAAAAAAAATCCGGGATGGGGATTTTTCTAAAAATCCCTTGGGTTGGTT
>NW_007380410.1:0-714 GCF_000475195.1 Diaphorina citri | reverse complement strand
GTAATAGAAAGTAAAAAATCTGGTGTGAACATCACACGACTTTCTATTACATTAAGTCGGACAGTTCTAAAAGTTTCACCATTCGATTCCGCGTGAAAAATCACATGGGATTAACTATTCACTTGCTTATTTGGTAACGGTTGACGAATAAAATCTGGTGTGAACATCACACGACTTTCTATTACATTAAGTCGGACAGTTCTAAAAGTTTCACCATTCGATTCCGCGTGAAAAATCACATGGGATTAACTATTCACTTGCTTATTTGGTAACGGTTGACGAATAAAATCTGGTGTGAACATCACACGACTTTCTATTACATTAAGTCGGACAGTTCTAAAAGTTTCACCATTCGATTCCGCGTGAAAAATCACATGGGATTGACTATTCACTTGCTTATTTGGTAACGGTTCACAAATAAACGGGAAATTTGTTGACACCGGGGAGTATCGAACCCGCAACTTCTCAACTGTAAGTCAGAGAGTGCTAAAAGTAGCACCATTCGATTCCGCGTGAAAAGTCACATGGGATTAACTATTCACTTGCTTATTTGGTAACGGTTCAAGAATAAAAGGGAAATTTGTCGACACAGGGAAGTATCGAACCCGCAACTTCTCAACCGTAAGTCAGACAATTCTAAAATTAGCACCATTCGATTCGGCGTGAAAAATCACATTGATTAGAACATTCACATCCGAATGACCAAATGTTTTC
>NW_007380409.1:9729-24349 GCF_000475195.1 Diaphorina citri | reverse complement strand
TTCAACCAGGTTGAAAAGGTGGATCCCTTTTTCAATTTTCTACTTTCCTACTCAAGTAGTCAAAGTAGAAACGCTCAAAATTTTGAAATCGGAAACATCACATTTTGTTCTAAATAAAAGGAATCCCTTCGATTTCGAATTTCAAATTTCAACTACCTTTCGATGCTCATGTTTCTAATAATAGGAATAGGGTCAGCTTAGCTCCAATTTCCAATGGTGTAGTGGTCAAGGCGCTCGCCTGGTGAAGCAGGAGGACGCGGGTTCAAACCCAGCCGAGATATCGAATTTTATCCTTATTTATTTGACAATTTGAACTGTCAAACTCTTTTGACTTGGTGGGGCGGATCAATTTTTATAACATTTAGGCAAAGATTGAGGAGCTGACGAAAAACGCCAACACCGTCTGAACAAGACTCCTTCTTCTTCACCTTCTCCTCCTCCTCCTTTACCTCCTCCTCCTTCTTCTTCTTCTTCGTCTCCTCCTTCTTATAATTCTCCTTCTTCTTCACCTTCTCCTCCTCCTCCTTTACCTCCTCCTCCTTCTTCTTCTTCTTCGTCTCCTCCTTCTTATAATTCTCCTTCTTCTTCACCTTCTCCTCCTCCTCCTTTACCTCCTCCTCCTTCTTCTTCTTCTTCGTCTCCTCCTTCTTATAATTCTCCTTCTTCTTCACCTTCTCCTCCTCCTCCTTTACCTCCTCCTCCTTCTTCTTCTTCTTCGTCTCCTCCTTCTTATAATTCTCCTTCTTCTTCACCTTCTTCTCCTCCTCCTCCTTTACCTCCTCCTCCTTCTTCTTCTTCTTCGTCTCCTCCTTCTTATAATTCTCCTTCTTCTTCACCTTCTTCTCCTCCTCCTCCTTTACCTCCTCCTCCTTCTTCTTCTTCTTCGTCTCCTCCTTCTTATAATTCTCCTTCTTCTTCACCTTCTCCTCCTCCTCCTCCTTTACCTCCTCCTCCTTCTTCTTCTTCGTCTCCTCCTTCTTATAATTCTCCTTCTTCTTCACCTTCTTCTCCTCCTCCTCCTTTTTCTTCTTCGTCTCCTCCTTCTTCTAATTCTCCTTCTTCTCCTCTTTATTCTTCTTCTTCTTCTCCTCCTCCTTCTTTTTTCCACCTTCTTCTTCTTCTTCTTCTTCTTCTTCTCCTCCTCCTTTTTCTTCATCCCAAGGTGTACAGTTGTAGGAGGTATCTGGGTACCTACCTTCTTCTCTTCATCTTGCTTTTTCTTTGTTCCAAGATGTAGTTGTAAGTTGTAGGAGGTATCTGGGTACCTACCTTCTTCTCTTCATCTTGCTTTTTCTTTGTTCCGAGGTGTACAGTTGTAGGAGGTATCTGGGTACTCACCTTTATTTTTAGACCCCATCGTCATCACGTGGCGATCATTTGGTTCTAGAGAACCCTGCTACGATCCGATTTGATTCAAGATCATTTCCTCTACGTGAATAATTTGCTAGTCTTCTCACGTTGCAACCTTATCATTGTTTACTACTACTTGTTTGGTTGCTATTCCTAGGTTCTATGCTGCACGGAAGCCAATCAACTTTTATTGGAGATCCATGACTGTTTTTCATAAGCGAGATAGGATACAGTCGAATCAACAGCGATCATGTTTCGATGCTCATGTTTCTAATAATAGGAATAGGGTCAGCTTAGCTCCAATTTCCAATGGTGTAGTGGTCAAGGCGCTCGCCTGGTGAAGTAGGAGGACGCCGGTTCAAATCCAGCCGAGATATCGAATTTTATCCTCATTTATTTGACAATTTGAACTGTCAAACTCTTTTGACTTGGTGGGGCGGAACAATTTTTATAACATTTAGGCAAAGATTGAGGAGCTGACGAAAAACGCCAACACCGTCTGAACAAGGGTAAAGGCGAAGAAGATGAAGAAGGAAAAGAAGAAGAGAGCGTGGAGGGTTAGGTGGTAGAGGACGCCCCGGGCGTTAACCTCGTCTAGTGATTTATATTTTATACCTTCCAACCTTCCACAAAGACTCTTATTGTACCTACCAACCAATGAATATTTCATTCCATGTAGGTAGGTATTGTTCTGGTAACGTCTTATTGTACCTACCAACCAATGAATATTTCATTCCATGTAGGTAGGTATTGTTCTGGTAACGTATTTATATTTCGGATTCTTGTCTGTATACCTACCGTTATATTTAGTACCTACCTACACCGTTAATTGTTTCTTATGTCATCAAAACCACTTTCTCCTTGGCTCGTCTTCAAAATAAACAGATTTAACTCCAAGTAACAGATCCGTTCATAATCTACTGAGATAAACAAAGACACGGATTCAAGTTAGTAGTGTCTTCTTTAGGTACAGTTCTTACCAGGTTTACGGTCTCTTGTTGATTTTATGTTGATCCAAGAACTATAAACCTTAGTGATTTTAGTCAGGGATTTCCAATCCATTACACCGTTAATTGTTTCTTATGTCATCAAAACCACTTTCTCCTTGGCTCGTCTTCAAAATAAACAGATTTAACTCCAAGTAACAGATACATTCATAATCTACTGAGATAAAAAAAGACACGGATTCAAGTTAGTAGTGATGTCTTCTTTAGGTACAGTTCTTAGCAGGTTTACGGTCTCGTGTTGATTTTATGTTGATCCAAGAACTAAACCTTGGTGGTTTTAGGATTTTCCCTCCATTTTCCATTATTTTTACTGTTTCATATTTTATGTGTGTAAAAAATTGGAAAAATACAATTTCATTGAATCTCTTGATAGAGGTTTCTTTGTACTTTTATTTAAGCCTTTTTTCCCCCTCTCTTTGAAATCTTACAGAAGTTGAGTTCGAAAAGACTTGGGATAGATTGTACAAAAACTTTGGGACAGCCTTTATTCTTCTGAAATTCTGAAAAGCATGAAATATTGAAACGCCAAAGTAAACCAACATCTTGCACGGTTGGTTTCTAGACGGGTGATGTTCGGGACACATGGCTGCTGCCAAATCAAGGCATCAAAAATGCACTCAACCTCGTAAGGTTAAATTTAATGAGAAGGTTGAAATGACTAAACTTGTGCAACTATATTCGTATTTTGCGCAAAGTTACGGCAGCACGGAGATCTGTGCGCACCTTCAAGTAGACCTGGGAAAACCATTGAATTGATTATGATTATAGGTACAAGGAAAGTAGAGCTACCATAGAAGTAGGTAATACCTATTAGGTATCCACTTATCTTATACTACCTAATTGGTACCAACTTACCTAGAATGTGATTAATCTCGTGTTACCTCCCTACATAAATAATGATCAAAGAGGTAAACGTAGATCTAACGTAGGTATCTAAAGAGCAAAATCTATAACATAGCTTCTTGGAAATTTTACGAAGTGTTAAATGCAGTGGTGTGTTGTGAAATTGTCAAATGCCTAAGCCTTGTGCTAGCTCACAGGGCCCATTTCTGCCCGGGGGCGGATGAGGTTCGTTCTAGGAACGGATGGCTTTCTCCTATCTTGTCTTCCTTCTCTCTTCGCGTTCAGGATGATAAGACATTAGCCGTTATAGTTCTCTCTATCAAACTTCTTTTAAAAAAAAAAGCGAAATCTATAACTCATATTATACAGAATGCCTAATATCTGCTGGTGGTGTCTGAATCCAGGTTGAATATTGAAGTATTAGGTATTTTCGCAGAGTGGTAAGCAGGGGCGGAGGTGAGAAAACCCCGTAGAGAGCAAAGTAAGCGATTCGTCCCAACTTTCATAAAGAACACACGCCACTATAATTGGATTACGAAATTATTAAGTGGGTATGTAGGTAATTATAGTTTTAACCTTGGCAAGTATTCACACATGTTAATGACGGGGGAAAATATTTACTTAGTGTACTTGCTAATTGTTAAGTAATTTAAGTATTACTTAATTTGTATGAATATGACGAGAATAGAGAATCTTCTGGATATAGGTAGGTACTTGAGCTACCCAAGTACGCAGAGAACCTACGTCTAAACAAGCACTGCAAAGTACCTGAAGCACTACAAAGTACTCACAGAACATTGCATCTACCTCGCACTACAAAGCATCTAAAATTATTGAAGTGTACCGTGTACCGAGTACCTACAAAGTAAATTTGAATTGAAATGAGACATTTCCTCTTTCGTGGCTCCTGGTCCAAGGTTCGAGGGATTTAGATGTTTTACTGAAAAGTTAAAAACTCCTATTCATATCAGGTAAAATCAGTAAAATACATCTTTCTTGTATTTTTGTTCTTGATCGAAATAGGCAGGTAAAGTCACAAACTTTACCTGCCAATTTTGTGCCGAAATCGAAGAAAGAAGGAAATGATAGGAGAAAGTCAGCCGTTCCGAAAACAAACCTTATCTATTTACGATCAAATTCGCCCCGGGCTGGAATCGAATCCGCGACCTAGTGTTTACAAGGCGGACGCGCTAGCCACCAAGCTAACTAGGCTGGCAGTTAGATGTTTGCCTAGAAGTGAAAAGGATGCGATCGATGGTTCCATTACTTATGAAACGCCTGGAATAAAATTTTTTACCAATAATTTGATTATGCAATGTGCAGCACAAAAAACACAACGTGTACACGCAGTTACTCAGAAATCCGCTAGGTAGCGCCACCGGTACCAAATCCAAGAACAAAAGATACAGGACGCTAGGGAGTCATGGCTCCCTTGTCGTGAATCGTGAATCCCATTCCCATTCGTTTTGGAGTTCGGCTTTTCGTTTATCGCGTTCGCCCCTTAGTTTTGAGTGTTCGTTCCGTGTTTTTGTTGTATTTTGAAGTGATTTTCTCGAGTTATTTATTGTGAGAAGTAAATAAATCTTCCCAAAGAAAGCTAATTATTAATTAAACTCAATTAAAACGAAAATCTGTGGTGTGTGTTTTTAATTAATTTGAATTGAAATGAGACATTTCCTCTTTCGTGGCTCCTGGTCCAAGGTTCGAGGGATTTAGATGTTTTACTGAAAAGTTAAAAACTCCTAGGTATTCATATCAGGTAAAATCAGTAGAATACATCTTTCTTGTATTTTTGTTCTTGATCGAAATAGGCAGGTAAAGTCACAAACTTTACCTGCCTATTTTGTGCCGAAATCGAAGAAAGAAGGATATGATAGGAGAAAGTCAGCCGTTCCGAAAACAAACCTTATCTATTTACGATTAAATCCGCCCCGGGCTGGAATCGAATCCGCGACCTAGTGTTTACAAGGCGGACGCGCTAGCCACCAAGCTAACTTGGCTGGCAGCTGGATGTTTGCCTAGAAGTGAAAAGGATGCGATCGATGGTTCCATTACTTATGAAACGCCTGGAATATTTTTTTTTTTTACCAATAATTTGATTATGCAATGTGCAGCACAAAAAACACAACGTGTACACGCAGTTACTCAGAAATCCGCTGCAATGTCTAGCTACCTATGATATAATTAGGTAGATAGGTAGATACCTACTTAAAATCCAATTGGTACAAGTCCAAGATTTACATCACAATATAAGGAATCAAGATAATCCTCAATGAAAATGGGAGAATGGGAAATCCAGCAAAACATAGCACACGAGTAGGTAGCTAAAATATCAGCAAAAAATGTAAATCAGTATTCCGCGAATTTCTGCAGAGAACCTTGAGGAAAGTCCTTATACCATGTGATTCATGTTGAAGGCTTCAGTTCAATGTAAAGACCTACCTGTTTATAATTTTATATGATGTTTACTTCTTCTTGAATAAAACTTATAATAAAAACAGGATTAAAATGCAACAATATTAGTATAATTAAGTATGCGTAAGTAGTACCTCTATGAAATCATAAATATTTAATGAATACCTACTTATTTACCTCTATATGTTTGTCTCTTTCCATATGAGATGGGTATAGCGATGTCAACAACAATACCTACAATGTAGGTGAATCCAAGGGTAGGTGACTCAGGAAGGTATGAAAGTAGGTTATATGTATGTAGTGTATGGTTACAGACTTAATGTCAATAAAGCCATTATCATTATCCAATATGTCCTTTGTTCTTTATTTAACTACCTACTACTATAATATGTAATCGATACCTACTATAATAATCGGTTCCTACTATGATGATTGGTCGTTAGGAAAGTACCTACTTTCTTTCATAGCTATTGATTTGTTTAGAATGTGAATCCAGCTGTTTCGAGAAAGAACCTTAGTTGTTTAGGATAAAGTTGCTGGTCGGGTGGGGAATTCGGGAACCAAAAACGCGACCTAGCGCTTAAAAAGCAGGCGCGCTATCCTCCAAAACCTAACAGAACAAGGCTGGTAGGCTGAATTTCCAAGTTGTGTCCACACAAAAGTTGACGCCGTCGATTGACGAGGTGATTTGATAATTTTTCCCTGAGTTGCTCCCAACTTCTCTCTGTTGTTGGATTTTTGTGTCCCCCAGTGTTTAAAAAAGAGTGATTTGTTATTTTGCTGTCTACTTACCTATTTGGATTTACCTTTTCTCTACAAAATAAAAGTAAGTTACTTTAATCTTCCTCTTCTTTTCTGTCCAGTGTAAAATTTTCATGTTGTACTGCATGAAGTTGCATGGTAGTTGGTAGTTTGAAGATAGTCAAAGATATCAGTGCCACCCACAGGTTAGGCTGTGTCCCATTGGAATAGGACTATTCTGTCTATAATAGTACCTAGAAAAGACTAAATAGAAGTTACCGATACAAGAGACTGTTTCACAAGCCTTCAGGTGAAATGAAAGGTGGTAAAGTTCAAGTTTTGTTGAAAGAATTGGGTTCAGTTCTTAGGAACAGTTTTACAAAGTACCTACGTAAGTACAGATCTCTGTTAGTACCTAGTAAGTAATAAGACCAATAAGGGTACTTTTTCAGAAGTCATGTCAATGGAAATTGCTACAAAACTGTCACAAATGAGCAGTGACCAGTATTATTATAGGGTTAGGTTAAACACAAAATGGAGCTTTCACAATTTGAGCTGTGACCAGTGTTGGTTTTTTTTTTCATTGTCATGGCTTCTGAATAAGAACCAAAATAAGTACATACGTACCAATCCACTGATAGTACACCAATAATTTCAACATCTATAAAACTATGGGGTAATTATTTACTACCTTGGTTGAGCCTTAAAAAGATAGCTAATAAGGCCCTGTACTATAGGTTCATGTTGGAATGTTTGTTCATCTCTGGTCCAAGCAATCTCTGCTCAGAAGCTGTTCAGTTATGTCCGTTCTTGGATTGTATTTTGTTTGGGTTGGATAGTTCAAGGATCGGGAACAGTTTCCTAACTCTCCTAGCATCCTAAAAGGTCAGCAAACTACATTAACTCATATTGTACTTATCCAGGTTCAAGAAATATCTACTTAATTTATTCCAGGTACAATTACAAAGAAATATTTACTCTATCTTATTGCACTCAAAAGTACATTTTTTTCCAGCAGTTGCAATAAAATCTCTTTGGGGTTTTTTAAACCCTCAGGTTTAAAGTCTCATGTTCAAAGGCCATTGGTTGTTCAAACATGACATTCAGAGATCTCAGTTTAAATAAAACCCTGTAATAAAGTAATAGACTTAACAGAAGACTATAGATATAGACTATGGCACTATGGGATTAGTGAGTCATGTCACAATAGGTCTAAAGAATATTTTGATGTCAGAACTTAGGTAGGTATGTAAGTAAGTACAAGTATCCACTTACTCACTTCAAAGTTATTTTGTAATATGCCAATTTTTGTTCAATTAGAACCATTTGCACTGCCAAGTTTTGAGTTAGTGTTGGACAGTACCTATGGGTTAGCAATTAAGTAAGTAGGTGTACCTAAATGAGTACCTATCATAGTAGTTTGTATGAGCTGGAGGTTGCTAATATTGAAGGCAAATCAAGCTGGGTGTAAGTGTAAAGTGTAAAAACATATACATAATACATACCTAGATGATGGTCATAGTTGAGCCAAGGTTTTGAGGATTGAAAGTAGGATTGCGGAAATTTTAGCTTTCTACAATTTGTACTATCCATGATTAAAATTGTAATTCGTTGTAACACTGCAAATAAATATTGTTCGCCTTATTTTAACATTTTGATTGAAAAGGAAAAATTGTTGTTGTTTTTTTCGACATTATTTGAAAATAATATAACCACAATCATTAATAGTAGTCTATTGCTGGCGTAAAGAAACTCTGTAGTTCAATTCGAGGATTAGGTATAAATAAGCACTTCTTCTCAAACTGCACCTTTTTCCAATTTTATTTGGGGTCGACTTTACCCTCCTTTTACCCTCCTTCTACTCTTATTTCTCCAACTCATCTTTGGTCTGTGGTCTGCTCCCTCTCTTTCTCTTCCCCTGTATGACCTGTTTGTCGACTTTAAATAGGCTTTTTTATTTTTGAAAGAAGAGTAGGTATTTGTGTTTGCTATCAGAGTATTATCGTTATAATCCAAGGTCATTTTATCAGGGTATTATCGTTATAATCCAAGGTCATTTTATCCGGGTATTATCGTTATAATCCAAGGTAATTTTATCAGGGTATAATCGTGATAATCCAAGGTCATTTTATCAGGGTATTATCGTTATAATCCAAGGTCATTTTATCAGGGTATTATCGTTATAATCCTAGGTAATTTTATCAGGGTATTATCGTTATTATCCAAGGTAATTTTATCAGGGTATTATCGTTATAATCCAAGGTCATTTTATCAGGGTATTATCGTTATAATCCAAGGTCATTTTATCAGGGTATTATCGTTATAATCCAAGGTAATTTTTATCAGGGTATTATCGTGATAATCCAAGGTCATTTTATCAGGGTATTATCGTGATAATCCAAGGCAACTGCTTGGTCTGTGGTCTCCCTCTCTTTCTCTCCCCCTGTATGACCTGTTTGTCGACTTTAAATAGGCACTTTTATTTTTGAAAGAAGAGTATGTGTTTGTATTTGCTATCAGGGTATTATCGTTATAATCCAAAGGCATTTTATCAGGGTATTATCGTGATAATCCAAGGTCATTTTATCAGGGTATTATCGTGATAATCCAAGGTAATTTTATCAGGGTATTATCGTTATTATCCAAGGTCATTTTATCAGGGTATTATCGTTATAATCCAAGGTCATTTCATCAGGGTATTATCGTTATAATCCAAGGTCATTTTATCCGGGTATTATCGTTATAATCCAAGGTCATTTTATCAGGGTATTATCGTGATAATCCAAGGCAACTGTCCGAACTTCTTGTACATGATGTAGTCGTAACAAAATTTGAGTAGCACAAACATAATGGAAGTGAGTAGACCTATGTTGAGAAGAAGGAGAGGTTGTATGTTGGACTGGTCTGAACTACAGATGAGGGATTTCGACAGAGTACGGATCTGAAAATAGAGCAGAAGTCAAGACATAAAAATGTTGTTGGTGTTGTTGGTGTTGTTGTTGTTGTTGGTGTTGTTAGTGTTGTTGTTGTTGTTGTTGTTGGTGTTGTTAGTGTTGTTGTTGTTGTTGGTGTTGTTAGTGTTGTTGTTGGTGTTGTTGTTGGTGGTGTTGTTGTTGGTGTTGTTGTTGGTATTGTTGTTGGTGGTGTTGTTGTTGTTTTTGTTGTTGTTGTTGTTGTTGTTTACTAATGCAAAAGAATTGATTATTATGTCATTTTCCTAAAAAAACAAAAAAATAATATCTGGTGTGTGTCAAGGGTCTAGATTTTTCTTGTCCTTGGAATCACTTTAATTTGAAGAAACCATTTTACTGATCCTTGTCACATTTGATAGAGGGAACTGTAACTACGGAAGTCTTATCGTCCAGGATAGGAGAAAGCCAGCCGTTCCGAGAACGAACATTCTCCGTTTAGAATAAAATCCATTCCGGGCGGGAATAGAACCCGCGGCCTAGCGCTACCCTTCAAGCTAACTAGGCTGGAATAGATTTTATGCTTACTGGGTAGGGTAGGTTGGATACCTATTTTTCCCTAGTTCACTTTACTTTATTCTATTCTATTCTCCTCTCTAGTTTTTTCTATTCTATTCGAATTCTCACCGGTTGTTGAGAGATGGCCGGATCTTCATTGACCGCACATCGGATGTTCATCGGATCTGGAATGACACTCTCATATTTGACCATCAAGTCCTGGAACCCTGGCGTAAACCGGCAGTCACATTTCCACGGGTTGTCGCCAAGATAGATGTGGTTCACGTTGGGGTTACGCTCGAGGGCGTTGTCCAAGGCGTAAGTGGGCAGCTGAAACGGATAATCAGGATAGAATTTATTTATTTACACTATAAGCAACAGGGCCATGTGTGATCAGGATAGAATGATCTTGGGGAACGAGAATTTCTTGGATTTTACGCTTTTAGGTTGGCAACAGAAACCCAAAACCAAGAAGAAATGATTTACTTAGGGAAGAGAATTTATAGAGATAGCCGTTCCGGGAACGAACCTTATCTGTGTAGGATAAAATCCGCCCCGGGCGAGAGTCAAACCCGCGACCTAGCGCTTATGAGACAGGTACGCGGTACCTTCCAAGGAAGCTAACGTGAACAGTAGGTCCATTTGTTTTGTTTTTTTTTTTTTTTTTTTTTTTTTAGAAGCGGAGAAGGATATGATAGGAGAATACCAGGTGCTCCGAGAATCTAACCCGCGACCTAGCGCTTACAAGGCAGACGCGCAACCCTCCAAGCTAACTAGGCTACCCTTTAAAGCCGGAAAAAAATCGACTTTGCTGGTAAAATGTACATTTTTGGTGATCAGATTTTGGACAGCCGTGGTCCCTTCATAGTTCCCTGGACTCAGTAGGTATTACCTGGGTTAGTTTGTTTCCTCTTAGACTCAAATTTCGGAAGGTTTGCAGCCACACCGCTCCCTCTAGCCTATCAATAGATTTGATGGGATTATAATCCAGAATAAGATCCAGGATATGACTGTAGTGCTGATTGGTGAGAAGCAGGGAGATATCTGTGATCTGGAAATCGAATTTTTGTTTTTAATTAAAGGTAGAAACACACTAGTATCACGTCACCTGAGCTCACGTGAGTTCACGTGACGTGATAGTAGTGTGTGTGTGTCTACCTTTACAATCTTGCAAGATTCTTGACTACAATTCTTTTGCTTTCAATATGTACTTAGCTATAGGAGCACCATGTATTTCACTCATACCTTTTATATTTTGATTTACTTTTATAACAAAATGACTAGGGCCATGTAGATTATGTCTATCCTCAAGCCCTGTACAAATACAATTACAAATTACAATTACAATCCATTCATGCTTTGATCACAATAATTTCGTCAGCCTGGCTAGCTTGGAACGTAACGCTTCTGTTTTGTAAGCGCTAGGTCGCGGGTTCAATTCTCGCCCTGGGCGAACTTTATCCTGAACAGATAAGGTTCGTTCTAGGAACAACTGGCTTTCTCCTATCCTGTCTTCTTCTCTCTTCGCTTTCGGGACGATTAGACTTCCGTTGTTACAGTTCCCTGTATCAAACCTCTTTGAATAATAATAATAATAATAATAATAATAATAATAATAAAACATTAAAAGATTACCTGGTTTCCTTGAGCTAACACTGTAGTTGTATTATCCGGCAATTTATCCGGTAGGCGGTTCAACTTCCTATATGAACAATCCACAGTGATGATCGGCACTAAATTGCCGCTGCTGCGGCCCGTGTCCTCAATGAGGGGCGGCAATTCTTGGGACGGCAAAGTCTCGGAGTTCTCTAGAGATTCGGGCGGCAAATTTTCCACAGCGTTGTCTAACATACACATACAGTGGTAAGGCGGGTCCGATGGACATTCAGCGTTCATTTTCTGGACATAGAAACATAGAAGGGTTAACTGTCCATTTTCTGGAAATAGAACTGTTAACCGTTTATTTTCTGGACACAACACACAGAAGGGTTAAGCTCGATTCCCATCTATTTGTTAAAACTGAGCGGTTCTTGAGAATTTTCTAGATTTCACAGCATTACTAACAGCTTCCTTTACTGATCCTAAATGGGTACTTTGGAAATTTCTTTTTACACTGGTTATGCCGCCACTCAGCGCTTCTTGATGAAAATAACTATCGATAAAATTGACCTCACGAGGCTGAGTGCACCCCGAATTCCAAGCACGGAGCCGAAGAAACTTTGACCCCGCCGGGAATCGAACCCGGGACCTCCAGTGTGCGAGCCTAGTGTGTTACCTACTCGGGCACGGAGGCTGTTTTGGAGTTTTGGTCTAATCTACTCTATTGAATACCTTGAGGATTCTCATGACAGGTTCAACTCCCAGGCCCGGATACTTCCATCCACACACCATTTCTTTTTACACTGTTAATGCCGCCACTGAGCGCTACTTGATGAAAGTAACTATCAATAAAATTGTCCTCACGAGGCTGAGTGCACCCCGAATTCCAAGCACGGAGCCGAAAAAAAACTTCAACTCTGCTGGGAATCGAACCCGGGACCTCCAGTGTGAGAGCCTAGTGTGTTACCTACTAGTGATGTTCGATCTCGAGTAAAGGATCGATCTTTTGAATCGATTCGAATCGGAAGGCTAAAAATCAATCCATCAGATCGATCTCACCTAAAGAATCGATCTCAAGAAAATCGATCTTCGATCTTCCACGCACTTGTGTTGTGACTTTTGTGTGAATGCCGATCCAGAATGAGGTTGCCAGGCCTGCTGTCATCTGCTATCCAGAGCAGTTCATCCTTACACATGTACTCCTTACCTGAAATATATGGATTGGAATTAGAAAATAAATATAGACTAGAATTAGAAATGTGGACGAAAATTAGAAATATAGACTAAAATTGGAAATATGGGCAAGAATGAGAAATATGGACTAGAATTAGAAATATGGATTGTATTAGAAACAGGGATTAGAATTGGAAATATGGACTAGAATTAGAAATATGGATTGTATTAGAAACAGGGATTAGAATTGGAAATATGGACTAGAATTAGAAATATGGATTGTATTAGAAACAGGTATTAGAATTGAAAATATGGACTAGAATTAGAAATATGGAATATAATTAGAAATATGGATTGTATTAGAAACAGGGATTAGAATTGGAAATATAGACTAGAATTAGAAATATGGATTGTATTATAAACAGGGATTAGAATTGGAAATATGGACTAGAATGAGATAGATGCAGGCCGTGTACGGCTTGATCGGGCAATGAGGCTAAGGCCTGTAGAATTAGAAATATGGATTGTATTAGAAACAGGGATTAGAATTGGAAATATGGACTAGAATTAGAAATATGGATTGTATTAGAAACAGAGATTAGAATTGGAAGGACTAGAATGAGATAGATGCAGGCCGTGTACGGCTTGATCGGGCGATGAGGCTAAGGCCCGACTCACATTGAAAGAGTAGTCGCACGACTTTTAGTTCGTAGTCGCTTTCAAAGTGCAAAACCTATGAAAATGATAGAGACTCTATAAATCACTCACTCCTTACAAATAAACTCAAGTTGTACCTATTTTCCTTTCAGAATTTTCCCTCTTCTGAAACTCGTTTTCCCTCTTTTCGCATGATAGCGCCTGTAACCAGAGGAAATCCTAGATGACGCCCCATCGAAATCAGTTCCGTTTCCGAAAGAAAGTACATAGGCCAGCCACTCATCATCAGGTAGATCTGACAGGTACAGCTGATCAGGTCCGCCTGTCAGGTCTAGGTACCTAATAGTGAGTGGCTGGTCTTATCTTCTAAGTAGACCTGACAGGCGGACCTAATCAGGTCTACCTGATAGGGAGCCTTACCTTCCAAGTACACCTGATGCAGGTCGGGCAAATTATCCAACATGGCGGAGCTCAGGGTTAGGAACTTGTTACCTCGTATGTCTAGGAGAAAAAGAAAAATTCCGTTGGTCCTCATTTTTCCTGCTCTATGACTTTGAAACATCACCCAAGTAAGCGCAACTGATCTATTCCTCTTCTTCCTCTCCTCTTCTCTTTTCTCATCTTCCTAATTTCTCTTCCTTCTCTTCCCTTCGCTCGTCTTCTTCTCTTTTCTCTTCCTTCTGCTCCCTCTTTCCACTCTCCTCTCTTCCTCCTCCTACTCTTCTTCGTCCCCTCCTTTACCTCCCACATGCTCTTGTTTACACACACAGCAAGGCCGGGAGATGCTAGGTCTGAGGTGTGAAAACGAATTAACACACCACTGCAGCCTTCGTCATTAGGTGGGCAATTTTAGTTATGCATGAACGGTCGAAAGGTCTTCCAAGTCAAGATTCGCCATGATAATCACCTGAAGTGAAAAGATGGTGGTTGGGTGGAAGATCTAGTGGTTGGGTGGAAGATCTAGTGGTTTGGTGGAAGAACTAGTGGTTGGGTCTAAAGGTTTGTTCATAAATAGTTGACGGTCGTCGATCGATGTGAATTTATCGTGAATGGAGCAGTTGCAAATGGGTAAAAATTATTAATAAATGGTCGATTCCCACGTAAAAAGTAGTGAAAAATCCAAATCTGAGGTCAAAACTGCGAAATGATAACTGTAAAAGGTCGAAAATTCAATTTTTATTTTCCGTCAGAGTCCTGAACTCTGACGTCAGGCTTCAGGAGATGCGCAGAAACGTATGCGCACAAACATGAATTGCGCAGAAATGCATGCACACAAACAAATTAATGTGTTGCCTGCGAGGGAGCTTTGGTCGGAACATTTGATGTGATGTCATTGCCTACGAGAGCGTATGCCGTGACGTCAAATTT
>NW_007380409.1:0-9704 GCF_000475195.1 Diaphorina citri | reverse complement strand
CCTATTAAATAGCCCTGCCTCTGCTTCACTATTTACTATTTTTGTTCCCTTGTTCTGGGAATCGCGCGTTTTCCAATGTTTCGGGAACTAATTTGGAAAAAATAGAAACAAACTACAACTGCCAAAGAAAGAAGAAAGAGAAAGAAGGAAGAAGAAGAAGAAGAAGAAGAAGAAGAAGAAGAAGAAGAAGAAGAAGAAGAAGAAGAAGAAGAAGAAGAACGAGAAGAAGAGGAATGAGAAAAAGAAAGAAAAACCCCTTGGAAAAACTCTTTGTAGGAAGTAGGAAGGTACTTGCCTACGCAGGTATCTACTCCTATGCAGGGAAACCCCTTTTGAAAGACCGTAACACAATCCACACATAATCGACCGGCCGTCGATCGCTGTTCACAGAATCCACACTGCCTCGACAACATACATAGATTCTCCTCGTCCATCGACGCGACGGCTGGTCGACTATGTAAGTGTGTGTGGAAACAGCTTTAGACGTTTTCTATTTTCCATGTACGAACTTCAGTAGGTATTTAGGACCCGCCAAGTGTAATATTTAAGACTCGGCCTATTCGCATGTGCTCTATCCTGTCTTCCTTCTCTCTTCGATTTCGGTATGATAAGACCATAGCAGTTACAGTTCCCTCTGTCAAACCTCTTAAAAAAAAAAGTATCTGTGATAAGATCGAGTATAAAAGTATTGGCCCATAATTCGTCCCGCTATGGAAGAGAGAAGGAGTTTGGAGGACAGGACAGGAGAAAGCCAGGATAGGAGAAACTACCTACTGACTTAGGCGTGACTTTGTGAAGATTCATCTTGAAAAGAAGAACACCAGTAACTTTTACTCTTCACTGACACCTCCCCCTAACTGTCTTCACAGATAAGGGGAGGTGTTATTGAACACAGCTAGGGGGAGGTAAAAGTTAGGCACTTGTGTTCTTCTTTACCTACTGACTGCCATGTTTTTTTCCTTCCCTTTCATGTCTAGGACACGTAAATGAGGAACGCTGTGGAATGTGGTGGTCGAAAGGTCTTCCAAGTCAAGATTCGCCATGATAATCACCTGAAATGAAAAGATAGTGGTTGGGTGGAAGATCTAGTGGTTTGGTGGAAGATCTAGTGGTTGGGTGGAAGATCTAGTGGTTGGGTCTAAAGGTTTGTTCATAAATAGTTGACGGCCGTCGATCGATGTGAATTTATCGTGAATTGATGGTCGATCGACGGCTCGTCGACCAAGTGTGGACACACCTTGAGCACTCCTCTAGGAAAACCCTGCCATTTAAAAGAAAAATGAGATAGATGCAGGCCGTGTACGGCTTGATCGGGCGATGAGGCTAAGGCCCGACTCACATTGAAAGAGTAGTCGCACGACTTTTAGTTCGTAGTCGCTTTCAAAGTGCAAAACCTATGAAAATGATAGAGACTCTATAAATCACTCACTCCTTACAAATAAACTCAAGTTGTACCTATTTTCCTTTCAGAATTTTCCCTCTTCTGAAACTCGTTTTCCCTCTTTTCGCATGATAGCGCCTGTAACCATAGGAAATCCTAGATGACGCCCCATCGAAATCGGTTCCGTTTCCGAAAGAAAGTACATAGGCCGGCCATTCACCATCAGGTAGACCTGACAGGTACACCTGATCAGGTCCGCCTGTCAGGTCTAGGTACCTGATAGTGAGTGGCTGGTCTTATCTTCTAAGTAGACCTGACAGGCGGACCTAATCAGGTCTACCTGATAGGGAGCCTTACCTTCCAAGTACACCTGATGCAGGTCGGGCAAATTATCCAACATGGCGGAGCTCAGGGTTAGGAACTTGTTACCTCGTATGTCTAGGACACGTAAATGAGGAACGCTGTGGAATGTGGTGGTCGAAAGGTCTTCCAAGTCAAGATTCGCCATGATAATCACCTGAAGTGAAAAGATGGTGGTTGGGTGGAAGATCTAGTGGTTGGGTCTAAAGGTTTGTTCATAAATAGTTGACGGCCGTCGTTCGATGTGAATTTATCGTGAATTGATGGTCGATCGACGGCTCGTCGACCATGTGTGGACACACCTTGAGGACTCCTCTAAGAAAACCCTGCCATTTAAAAGAAAATCATAAAAAAACTCTTTTTTTTTTTCTTCTTTTTAGAAAAGTTTCGATAGAGGGAACTGTAACTACTGAGATCTTATCGTCCCGAAATCGAAGAGAGGAGAGATAGGATAGGATAAAGCCTGCCGTTCCGAGAACGAACCTGATCAGGATAAAGTTCGTCCCGGGTGGGAATGGGAATAGTTGACCCAGGGAACTAGCGCTTACAAGGCAGACGCACTACCACAGTGGTTACAGTTCCCCCTCTCAAAACCTCTTGGTAAAAAGTCGACTTACTTTGAGCTTGTGCAGAGGCGGGAAATCATAGACTAGCCTCGTAATAATGGATCTGGATAGAGTGAACTTCTCTATCTTGTTGTAAAGACGGAGTAGCTCCGGATTGAAATAGTTCTGATACCATTTGCACAGTGACAGGAACCGGATTCGGTTGCTGAAATAATGACAATTTTGTTAGACATAGGTAGGTAAAAAGACCCAAAATAACAGTTTTTAACCCAGAAGGGGAAAACTATAGTATTTCGGGGTCTGTGCCTTCGCTTGACCCAGTGAGATATAGTTGATGTCTGCCGGCCTAGAAGGAGAGCACTGGAAGAGGGATAAAGAGCCTAGTTACGATTCGGGAGAGACTGGGGTCCTCGGGGGGGAGAGGCCCAGAACCAACCGAGGGGTAGCGAATCCCTTTAACTCAAATTTTGGGGACCCCTGACCTCCGTGGCTCAAATTTAGAGTGTTTGCTAACCCCTGTAGCTCAAAATAGTGTAATTTTGCACACGCCCCCGATAGATCACGGAAGTTGAGTAACTTTACGCCTCTTAGTATCCGAATAGGTGTGTCCATCTCGGCAAATGTGTGCTGCTAACTTGGTAATGTGAGGAGGCTGGTAACTTGTCACTGAATAGTCTCAATACTGAATGAACCCCATCACTAAAAAAAACTTACTTTAAGATGTGTCCACACATAGTCGATGTAAATTTATTGTGAATAGATGTGGATCGACGACAATCGATGGCCGATCGACTATACATATTTGGAGTTTGGACACACCTATAAATCCCTTGAAAAAATAATAAATTTCTGTCAAAAACAAATTGCTACCTGATGAACTATTTACTCACTGTAACTCATGAGGAAACGCATGTACCCCGTGCAGGGTTCCAGCACAAGTCAAACGTCTGGCTTCACTCCGGATGTCACATCTATACACAGAAGACGTGCACAAGCCCCCCGGCTCAGGACTGAGCTTTGTTGACGTCGCCCTGAAAATGAGGGAGGCGAGAGAGCAAAGTGCGATGCTCCAGAGAATACCAAGTTCCATTGTTTTAAAGGAGATTTGCTTCCCCTTTTTGACACTTTTAGGAGGAAGCTAAGCGATTTGATATCTCACGACTTTAAATTCTTGAAAGGATTTGATTTATTATTTAATTTATTTTAATAGTTATTCTTTAATATTTTCTATCAAAGTATCAGGAACTTTTGTATTCTTTAGATGGGTCTATAGTTTTATAGTATTTTACTTGAAAAATAAATAGAAATAAGTTAATTTATTGGTATTTTCCTACGAAAGGAATCTGACTGAGGTCTACAGTTCACCAAATTACTAGTATTGTTATTGTTTTATTTTTAATTGCAATTAAAACAAAAAAAAAGAGAGAGAGAGAGATTAACATTAGACTGAAGCACGAAAGGATGATTAAGCTAAATTAATCTTATAACCATGTTCGGGAGTTGCTAGAGAAATATTATCTCAGGATTTGTTGTCTCAATAAAGTAAATATTATGCTAAAAACAACGTAGGGTTTTTTTATGACTTTGAATAGGGTCGTCAACGTAATTAGATACTAACCTTATTTTTCACAGTCGGGCCTCCATTTCTTCCTCTCGCTTTTCCCTATCCAAAATTTTCCTGTAAAAGGAAAATACTATTTACCTGTAAATAGGTATCTGTTTGTTCAAGATAAGGGCACTTTACAAAATTGTTTGTTAGTTTGTTTTGTTTTTTGTAGGTAGGTATAGCCGTTAAGCACCTCCATGAAGTAAGAACTTCTTGGTCTCTTGGTATTGTTCTGAAATAAAATTCTGAATTAACCTTTAGTTTTAAGAAATTTTATTCTTAGTTTTCATTTTTAAGAAATAGAATAGAATATACCCTGTTTATAATGCCAGAATGAGACTGAAAAGTCCCTTTACTCCTGCAGTCTAAACAAGGTCTTGTGTATTTGGTACAAAAAAATAAGTCAGTTCAGTTTTAAGAAAATTCACACGGTTCATGATACGCGTGTCATTAGTGTGCATTTAGTGACGAAGGTTAATTTCCATCAATTCCATTACCTCCTTACAATTTCCTTACGTGCGGAGGGTACTCAACATGACGGACAAGAAGCTGCTCTATCTGTACTCCACATACGTGGCTCACCTCACCATATACACGTACATCTACGTGCTCCTCTACGTGGGGGACTCCCTGCATAGCCTCGTCCACAACGTACTTCTCTACGCCATGATATCGTACGAAGTTCAGTACGTGGATAATGTGATCGTTCTGGACGTGCTGTTCGAGAAACTGAACGGAGTTCTGGAGGAGTCCATAGAGCGGAGCAAAGCCTTCGGGTATAGTCGTGTCGGTGAGTACTCCAGGGGGTCAATGAACTGTAGACCTCACTCGGCAAAAGCCGTCTTAGGCAGGGTAGTATTTAAAGGGGGGGGGCTTCGGGCTCTAAGGTGTGATAATGATAATATTATGTATACTGAGGGTTATCACAATGCCAAGAGTTTTCTTTGAACTCGCCAAGTTGATTTACACAGGCCAGTATTTCCTGAACTCTTAAAAAAAAAAAAAGAGGTTTGACAGAGGGAACTGTAACTGCTATGGTCTTATCGTCCCGAAATCGAAGAGAGAAGGAAGACAGGATAGGAAAAAGCCAGCCGTTCCGAGAACGAACATTATCCCATCAGCTTAGTTGGTAGGATAAAATCCGCCCGGGCGGATTTTATCCTACCAACTAAGCTAACTAGGCTGGCAAAAAAGATCTTTTATTTTCACTGCCCTGACGCAAAGACCAGTCCCTATAATATTTGGTTCATCTACTACACCTCAAAGTTTCCATTATTTTCCCTCAAGTCAAACCATTTTTTTTTTATCAAACAATGTAAAACAAATTCAAACAATACCAACTTGGTAAAACTCTCACCCTGCCTCCTCCCCTGATAACGAACGTGTGAAGTGCTGAAGTTCAGTAGATTTTTTTGTTTTTTTTTTTTTTTTTTTTTTTTTTTTTTTTTTTTTTTTTTTTTAAGAGGTTTGACAGAGGGAACTTTAACTGCTATGGTCTTATCGTCCCGAAATCGAGGAGAGAAGGAAGACAGGATAGGAGAAAGCCAGCCGTTCCGAGAACGAACATTATCCCATCAGGATAAAATCCGCCCCGGGCGGGAATCGAACCCGCGGCCTAGCGCTTACAAGGCAGACGCACTACCAACTAAGCTAACTAGGCTGGCAGGTGTATTTCCTGAACTCTTTATTAACTGACTGAAAAGTATCTGTGGTAAGATCGACTATAAAAGTATTGGCCTATAATTTGGAGGATCCACTTACATCACGTAGGTACATCAAAGGAGGTCTTATCGTCCCCTTATATGGAAGAGAGAAGGAGTTTGGAGGACAGGACAGGAGAAAGCCAGGATAGGAGAAACTACCTACTGACTTAGTCATAGATTCTGGCGTGACTTTGTGAAGATTCATCTTGAAAAGAAGAAACACCAGTAACTTTTACTCTTCACTGACACCTTCCCCTAACTGTCTTCACAGATAAGGGGAGGTGTTAGTGAACACAGCTAGGGGGAGGTAAAAGTTAGGCACTTGTGTTCTTCTTTACCTACTGACTGCCATGTTTTTTTCGTTCCCTTTTCCAGATAAACCGACCTCATCCAATGTCAGACACTATGAACTCTGGGAGATCTGTGATATGCATTGGACGCTATGTCAACTAATAGAACACGATATTAATGGACACTTCAGCTTTCGACTTCTCGGTAAGTGAAATGAAAAAGCTACCAACACGTCACGTCACTTCACGTGAGCTCATGGGGAGTCAGAAAGATGTAGTTCAAAGTTTTTCCACAATATTGTAGGTAATCAGGAGAGTCACACTACTATCACCTCACGTGAGCTCATGCGACGTGATGGTAGTGTGTTTCTACCTTTATCTTCCCGAAATGGAAGAGGGAGGGAGGACAAAATGAAAGGGGGCCAGGCGTTCCAAAAACGAACCTTATCATGTCCAGCGTCATTGGTATAATATCGGCCAGATATTTTTCACTAATTGAGATATATCAGTTTGGCAGATAAAACTTTAGCTACTTTCTTCTCATTCGATTTTTGGCCCCAATCCCACATAGAATAGCTCTCCTAGAAGCTAATCCTGACCAGGATTAAATGATAATCCGAGTTTAAAATTCGGCCCTTAGGTGCTGGGTCAACACGAGAACACCAGAAAGTAAGTAACCTACAATACACATAATAAGAGTATAACTTAAAAAGAAAACAGAAATAGGTAAAGGCAAGTAGATACTGACCTGAAGGTAGGAAAATCCAGCAACAACCGATTACCCAGATGGTCACCCATTCGGATGTTAACCATGCGCAACGTTGCTTAACTTCAGTGATATTGCTTTCTTGCAGATGGTCGGAGCGATCACAACCTATTTGGTTATCTTCATTCAACTGCAAGAGTCGAGTGTTTGGAATATCCCCAAGACAGCTATTTGGTAACTTTTGCTATACAGTTGATCAATCAATCCGTGAAAAAGCCATCCTTTTAGGTTAGGACCTCAGAAGACGTATATAGGGTGTCTAGTCGTACCTTGGCCCCCGTTGTACCTTGGTCCCCTGGTACTTTTCTAGTACCAGGTCCCCTGGTACTTTTCTAGTAGGTACCTACTTTGGCAATTGGCCAAAAAGCAAGTGTTCCTTCATACCCAATAACGTAGGTATGTATTGTGTTTCTTGTTTAAAAAATACGAAGTAATAGATATTTCATTGCTAGATCATTTGCCATTTGCGGAGCTCAGGGTTAGGAACTTGTTACCTCGTATGTCTAGGACACGTAAATGAGGAACGCTGTGGAATGTGGTGGTCGAAAGGTCTTCCAAGTCAAGATTCGCCATGATAATCACCTGAAGTGAAAAGATGGTGGTTGGGTGGAAGATCTAGTGGTTGGGTCTAAAGGTTTGTTCATAAATAGTTGACGGCCGTCGTTCGATGTGAATTTATCGTGAATTGATGGTCGATCGACGGCTCGTCGACCATGTGTGGACACACCTTGAGGACTCCTCTAAGAAAACCCTGCCATTTAAAAGAAAATCATAAAAAAACTCTTTTTTTTTTTCTTCTTTTTAGAAAAGTTTCGATAGAGGGAACTGTAACTACTGAGATCTTATCGTCCCGAAATCGAAGAGAGGAGAGATAGGATAGGATAAAGCCTGCCGTTCCGAGAACGAACCTGATCAGGATAAAGTTCGTCCCGGGTGGGAATGGGAATAGTTGACCCAGGGAACTAGCGCTTACAAGGCAGACGCACTACCACAGTGGTTACAGTTCCCCCTCTCAAAACCTCTTGGTAAAAAGTCGACTTACTTTGAGCTTATGCAGAGGCGGGAAATCATAGACTAGCCTCGTAATAATGGATCTGGATAGAGTGAACTTCTCTATCTTGTTGTAAAGACGGAGTAGCTCCGGATTGAAATAGTTCTGATACCATTTGCACAGTGACAGGAACCGGATTCCGTTGCTGAAATAATGAAAATTTTGTTAGACATATGTAAAAAGACCCAAAATAACAGTTTTTAACCCAGAAGGGGAAACTATTTGCAGGCAAACAACACGAAGAACATAGTGTGTGAACATTTGACACCGAGTACTAATCCCAAAATTATCAATCAGGTTAGTGACGGTACTGTAATAAAATGAGCTGTAATTCAGAAGCCAAGACAATGAAAAAGAAAGCTCCATTTTGTGCTTAACCTAACCCTATAATAACACTGTTCACTGCTCATTTGTGACAGCTCCTTTTGGAAGCAATTTTCCATTGACGTGACTTCTGCACAAGTACCAAATGAGCTAGTAATAAGGTTAATTGAACGAAGTGAGGTCTACGTTTTACGTTTTAACTCTGGGACCGTTATTTCTATTTTTAAATGTTAAGATGTTAAGAACGAATTTTAGTAAAATCTTTTCTTCTTCTTCTTCCTCAGTTGAAAGTCATGGAGTCCCAGTTATCCGCTCACAAGGCTGACTTTGATGCGGTGCCTTCGCTTGACCCAGTGAGATATAGTTGATGTCTGCCGGCCTAGAAGGAGAGCACTGGAAGAGGGATAAGAGCCTAGTTACGATTCGGGAGAGACTGGGGTCCTCGGGGGGAGAGGCCCAGAACCAACCGAGGGGTAGCGAATCCCTTTAACTCAAATTTTGCGGACCCCTGACCTCCGTGGCTCAAATTTAAAGTCCTTGCTAACCCCTGTAGCTCAAAATAGTCTAATTTTGCACACGCCCCCAATAGATCACGATGCGGCCGGCATTTTCGAGCTGCAAAGATCTTTCGTTGCCTGGGTAAGTAATATACAGGGTGCGGCAAAAGTCCGGCCAAGGTCAAATATCTCCCGTTTTGGAGTTAAACATCACTGCTAGGGTTTTTAGTGACGAATGTTTTACCCTCCATTGGGCTAGAATCTACCCATGTAGATATGCGGCCGGCATTTTCGAGCTGCAAAGATCTTTCGTTGCCTGGGTAAGTAATATACAGGGTGCGGCAAAAGTCCGGCCAAGGTCAAAAATCTCCCGTTTTGGAGTTAAACATCACAGTATATGTAACTGCTAGGGTTTTTAGTGACGAATGTTTTACCCTCCATTGGGCTACCGTAGATACTCCTTTGATGCGGCCGGCATTTTCGAGCTGCAAAGATCTTTCGTTGCCTGGGTAAGTAATATACAGGGTGCGGCAAAAGTCCGGCCAAGGGCAAATATCTCCCGTTTTGGAGTTAAACATCACAGTATATGTAACTGCTAGGGTTTTTAGTGACGAATGTTTTACCCTCCATTGGGCTACCGTAGATACTCACATTTTGACTTCACCCAGCCGGATTGAGGACGGGAAAATCCAGCAACAACCGATTACCCAGATGGTCACCCATTCGGATGTTAACCATGCGCAACGTTGCTTAACTTCAGTGATATTGCTCTCTTGCAGATGGTCGGAGCGATCACCACCTATTTGGTTATCTTCATTCAACTGCAAGAGTCGAGTGTTTGGAATATCCCCAAGACAGCTATTTGGTAACTTTTGCTATACAGTTGATCAATCAATCCGTGAAAAAGCCATCCTTTTAGGTTAGTACCTCAGAAGACGTATATACTTTGGCAATAGGCCAAAAAGCAAGTGTTCCTTCATACCCAATAACGTAGGTACGTATTGTGTTTCTTGTTTACAAAATACGAAGTAATAGATATTTCATTGCTAGATCATTTGCCTAGAAATTGGATAATAGATTAAAAAACAAAATCAAATTTTTTTTCCAAGAAGTCTTATTTATTTTTTTTAATATTCATATTTTATTCATTTTTTTTAAAT